>NC_135322.1:2541813-2662300 GCF_048772815.1 Callospermophilus lateralis
GCCAGAAAATGAACAGGGGGGCCCAATGCTCTGGGGCCCAAAACCACAAATATACGGAGCAGTGGAGGAACCCAGCAACCCCATCAGGGTAGTGCCCAGGACACATTGTCCATCAGATCCCTCATCAGACAAACCAGAGGGAGCACAGGGTTGGACATCTGTGCCTCCGCCAGAGCAGTACTAACTCCAGAGATGGGAATTCAAATCATTCCCACAGGGGTAAAAGGACCTCTTCCCAAAGGAATAGTAGGCTTATTATTGGGACACAGCTCTTCTACTCTAAAAGGACTTATGATAAGTCCTGGGGTAATTGATCCTGATTATGAAGGTGAAATAAAAATTATAGCCAGTTCTCCAAATGGTATATCAGTAATTTCACCAGGAGATAGAATAGCACAGTTACTAATAATACCAAGCCTACATGATAAATTTTCCAGTCGTGCTGTAGAAAGAGGTTCCAAGGGATTAGGCTCCACAGGTGTAGATTGGGCTATGCTTTCTTTAAATTTAGATTCTCGCCCCATGCTAAAACTAAATATTCAAGGACATGAATTTAATGGGCTACTGGATACAGGTGCAGACCTTAGCATCATCTCTTATCAAGAATGGCCAAAACATTGGCCATTACAACAAGCCACTCAAACGCTTCGAGGCCTAGGAGTGGCGACTAATCCCCATAGAAGTGCAATGGTATTAGATTGGAAGGATCCTGAAGGATGTGAAGGAACTATACAGCCATATGTATTGGATCATCTTCCTATAAATTTATGGGGACGAGATGTCCTAGATCAATTAGGTTTGACATTAACAAATAACATCAACCAAAATGCACCCACTATTATGACTAGACAAGGTTTTAGGAAAGGAAAAAGATTAGAAAAACAAGAACAAGGTATAGCAGCACCAATACAAATAGATCAAGGAACGAACAGACATGGGTTGGATTTTCAGAGAGGGCCACTGAGACAATAAAAATTACTTGGAAATCAGAAAGACCAGTATGGGTTCCTCAGTGGCCCCTGACTAAAGAAAAGATACAAGTAGCCCATGACCTGGTCAAACAACAATTAGCGGAAGGACATATACAACCTTCTGTATCTCCCCATATTACTCCCATTTTTGTCATCAAAAAGAAATCTGGTAAATGGAGATTATTGCAAGATTTAAGAGCCATTAATAACGAGATGGTTATTATGGGACCTGCTCAATCGGGGATTCCTCAATTGTCTGCTTTGCCAAAAACTTGGTATGTTTTAGCTATAGATATTAAAGATTATTTTTTTTCAATTCCAATTCATCCTGAGGATAGTCCACGTTTTGCATTTACTATCCCTGCACTGAATCATGAAGGTCCTGATCAGAGATATGAATGGAAAGTACTCCCTCAAGGGATGGCTAACAGCCCAACTATGTGTCAAATTTATGTTAACAAAGTAATCCAGCCACTTAGAAATAAAAATCCTGAACTACAAATATTTCACTATATGGATGATGTATTATTAGCACACAAAGATAAAAACACATTGCTAGAATGTTATGCCACACTTACAAACTTATTAAAAAATTATAATCTAGAGATAGCAATAGATACAGTACAATTAAATTTTCCAATTAATTATTTAGGAGTTCTATTATCCTCAACCATGGTCTGTCCACCAAAAATTCAAATACACTAGATCAACTTAAATCACTTAATGACTTTCAAAAGTTATTAGGAGACATAAATTGGATAAGGCCTTATCTAGGTATACCAACAGGAGAGTTGGGACCTTTATTTGATATCCTAAAAGGTCCATCAGATCCAAATTCACCCCGAATGTTAATGCCTGAAGCAATAAAGGCATTAAAAATCATTGAAACATATATGGAAAATATGCATTTGGATAGAATTGATATAAGTTTGCCTTTATTATTTATTGTACTACCAACAAAAAATATTCCTACAGGAGTATTTTGGCAAGAAGGTCCATTATTATGGATACATTTATCTTATTTTCCTAACACTATTCTTATTAGGTATCCTGAGGCTGTAGGACAATTAATACTCAAAGGAATAAAAGCAGCAAAGGGAGTGTTTGGAATTTCTCCCAATAAAATTATTACTCCATATACTATGAATCAAATTGATGAGTTAGCTAATGAGTTAAATACTTGGGCAATAATCATGTGCAAATCTAATGTTTCATTTGATAACCACTTAACCATCTAATCCTTTATTATCTTTTTGGTCATCGCATCCTGTAATTTTTCCAAAAATGACAAGAAAAACACCTATCATGAATGCTCCAAATACATTCACTGATGGGTCAAATTATGGTACAGCAACAATAGTTACACCTGATCAAACTTTTACATTTTTAGTACCCAAACAATCAGCTCAAAAGGTAGAGCTTAATGCAGTATTACAAGCTTTTGTGATGTTTAAAGATTCTGTATTTAATTTATTTTCTGATAGTCAGTATATAGTTAATGCTATAATATCCCTTGAAGATGATGGTAGGATTTCCCCTTTCTCTACTGTTTTCTCTTTGCTTTCCACTATACAAAGTCTAATCTGGGACAGAAGAGATCCATTCTTTATAGGACATATCAGGGCACATACAGGATTGCCTGGAGCCCTTACTTTGGGCAATGATTTAGCAGATAAAACTACACATGACATACATATTTTCTCTACATTAGAAGAAGCTACAAATTTTCATAAAAAGTTCCATGTCAATGCTAATACTTTACAAAAGCATTTTAAAATAACTAAGGAACAAGCTAGACAAATAATAAAACAATGTCAAAATTGTGTGACCTTTTTACCACAAGGTAATCTTGGAGTCAATCCTAGAGGACTGATACCTAACCATATTTGGCAGATGGACATCACACACTTTCCAGAATTTGGAAAATTAAAATATTTGCATGTTACAGTTGATACTTCTTCTGGATTTTTGATGGGCTCCCTTCATGCCGGAGAAAAAACTAAAGATATTATAGCTCATTGCTTACAAAATTTTGCCACTGTGGGCATTCCAAAACAGATAGAAACAGATAATGTCCCTGGTTATACTTCTACCTCTTTTAAACAATTTTGCTCATCATTTGGCATTACTCATATAACAGGAATCCCATACAATCCACAGGGACAAGGCATAGTTGAAAGAGCTCATCAAACTATTAAAATGTACTTATTAAAACAAAAAGAAGGAATTGGGAAGGGGTATAAATTCCCCAAAGATAAACTTAAAATAACCCTTTTTACTCTAAACTTTTTAAATTTGGATTCATCAGGGCTTAGTGCTGCGGAAAGGCATGTGTGTCCAAAAAATGTGCATAAGCCCAAGGTACTTTGGAAGGATATTCTAACAGGACAATGGAAAGGTCCTGACCCAGTAATTGTCTGGAGTCGGGGGTCTGTTTGTGTATTTCCACAGGGAGAACAGCAGCCGATTTGGATTCCAGAGAGATTAACTAAAGTGATTTCTACAGACCAAAAAGAAGATGATTTGGCTCAAATCCATAAGAGCTGATATCCAAAACTCCAGTTTGGCTATCCTTACATCTGCGACAGAACCAGGATGCTTTTATCAATATCTACTTTATTATTACCCTTTCCCACATCATGAAGCTCTATTTTGTTTTTTGAGCTCATATAGACCTAGGTTAATGTTTTGCTGATCAGTTCTGTTTTTTGACTATAGAGTTTTTTTTTTTTTTACTACCTACTACATAACTTACTTTTTATTGAAAGTATCTTGCACTTATGATGTTTTCTGGATTTTGCCACACATTTCAATGTTAAAAGTTACTTTTTACATGCAAGTAGTATGAATAGTTTTCCCCATATGGGAACACTGATTTATAAAAGATGACATACCACATGAATGAAGTATCTATCTAGTTACATGAATTCTGGTGTTGGGGTCTAAATTCGCTCCCTACGAATTTAGACTATCAAACTATCTAGTTACATTTCTCCCCTCCAAATCCACAAACTGGGTAATAACTGAGTCTCTAGGCAACATATTCAAAGCTGATTAAAAAAAACAAAAAACAAACAAAAACCCCGAGTCCTTCGGTCCAATTAAGGGAATCCTGCTACATACAGGCAAATCAATCCCAGTGGTACTGCTCGACTCCAGGAGGCTGGAAGAAATCCTAACAACCCCAACTCAGAACATTTACTTCAAGTAGTCTTTTTCCAGTTTCCAACTCATGAATAAAGATAATATTTTGTTAATTCTATTTCAGAAAACTTTTGCAAGTTGTTTTATTTACAACGCCAACTTTTAAAAGCTCACTAAAGTTAACTGGACAATAAACTAGGCAGAAATCGCTTTACAAAAGGAGGGAAAGCCCAAAATGCCACTTTCTACAGAGAACCCACAGTTCAGTTTTATTCAGAGTAAAGAAAAAAAGAAACTTTCTCTCACACTAAAAGAAATTCAGCCATAGGTTTGGAGTCTGTACTCAAACTACACATGCAATAAGGACAATATTATGCTAATACAATTGATTTGCTGCTGCATTTGTCTACTGTTTGTCTAATATTAACAATTATAAACAGAGCAGTGCAACTAGTATTTGGAACAATCCTTATAGTGTTACAGTGTCAGGTACAACATTTCACTTCTCTTCACACCACTGGTTCTCTTTGCGTACCTGGGCTTCCTCCTCTTCAGTAAAGTCATTTTTGATATTGAAGGTTTTGCGAATCTCCTCAGGAGTTTTCCCCTTGATCATATTGGCAACAGTCTTGCACATAACATCAAGCAAACCTTTGATGTCTAAGTAGTTTGCAGCCAGAATAAGTTCAACAAGTGTTCCTTGGTCAATTTTCAGGAATTCTTGGTCCCAAACAGGGATATCGTCTGTTCGCTTTTCTTTGTTCTCATCATCCTCAGGAGGAGGGGGGTCATCCTTGTGGTGTGTGCACCACTGAATGACCTTTTTTAATATTGCTGCATTAACATTTGGTAGAGGAACTGGGTCATCATCTCCTTCATCATCCATTCCCAAATCTTCCAACATGGTCTTGATTGTCACAGATTGTTTGGCAATTTCTACGTCAACTTCAAATATCTCCCCATCAGAACTCTGCAACTTAATTGAAGGCATGGTGTTTGGTCTCAAGAAAAATGGCGGTCTGGAGGCTGAAGGGAGCGGGGTGGCGACTGACCGGCAAACTGACCCTCCTTCAGCATCACTGTTCGCTGTCAGAAAGACACTAACGTCACACCCAGCCTCGGCGACGTCCTAGTGACTTTGGCACATATTCTCCTCAATTGAGGATGTGTCCCTTCATAATGTGGACTCATGACACCGTCTTCTCTCAACACCAGCATCCGCCACACCCAGGGAGGAAGCCCTGTTTCACGAGGGAATGCCGCCCACGCAGAGGGCCCCGTGGAGACCCCCAGAGCCGGCTTGTGGGTAAGGCCTCCTGTGGTTACAGGAAAAGGGGTGCTTGAGACCAAGGAATGACCAACGTGCCTCACAGATGTGACCGAGGCCAGCAGGCACGGGGTACAGGGAGGGACCCCTGCGGGCACTTGGAGATGCTGTCCTTCCAGAATCTGTCTGCTCCATCTCCAAACCCGCCTTCACAGGTCCACCCCTCCCCCACTAGTCTTTCCACCTCAGGAGCTTCACACGGAATAAAGCCCTCCGCCTCCGAGCTCCGGGGCCCTGCTCCTCCCAACCTTCAGAGACCAGGCTTGTTCTTGAAGCGACAACCAGGGCTGCCGTTCTGCTTCCTCTCCTGGCTGTGGATCCACAGCTCCTGGTGCCACACACCGTCCTGTCACTCAGGTGGCGCTGTGTTTGGGGATGTGGGTGACGGAGCCGGGGCTACGACCCGTCCTAGTGGCCCGTTTCCCGTCAGAGTCAGCACACGCCTCCCATGGAGATGTGACCTGAGGTGTGGGTCATTCTGCAGGACTCAGTGGCATGTGCGTGTCCTGCAGCGACTCCACACAGCGCCTTCCTAACGCCCTGGAAGCAGGCAGGGAACAGACAGCTCCTCCCAGGTGTGGCTGAACTGTGCACGGGGCGGGTGGACCTCCTGTGGAACAGAGCTCGCTGGTGGGACGGGACGCCCCGTTCCTCCTTGTTCCCCGGGGAAAGAGGGGATGGCAGCGGATGATGCCTGTGGGGGGGCAGTGTTGGGTCCCCATCTGGGTGGTTAGAGAGACCCGATGGGTGCCTTGAAGGACGGCTGTGAGGGCGGAACCCCATGGGGGAGGCTGTGGACTGGGGGGGCAGCAGGCTAGCCTGTCCGCATGCTGAGGTCGGTGGGGCACGGGAAGGGGCCCCTGCCAGAGGGCAGCCTCACGCATGGCTGGCTTCCTCTCAGAGTGAATGGGACACGCCTCCTCCGCTGCAGTCACACGTCAGGAGGAGCGCCTGCTTCTCAGAGCAGCTTGCGTATTTCTCATAGGGTGTCCGTGAGGTGGCCTTGGTGATGCGTTCCAGGCGCAGGCCCGGGCCAACCCGGTTCAGTCCTCCTCCGACTTCAGCACTAGGGAAGGGGACAGCTCCCCCTCTGTCTTGTGCTGGTCTCAAGGGGACACAGAGGGCACTCGGATGCCTCTGCTCAGAGGGCACAAGTCATGTCTGCTCCCATCTCCTAGGAAAATCAAGCCACAAGGCTCTGGCCTTGGCACCCCACCTAGAGCCCAAGTGGGCTGGTGGAGGGCCGGATGGGTCAGTGAAATTGTGGGACTTGTGTATCACAGAGTCTTGTCCAGCCTCAGGAGGGCAGCAGGTGCAACGTCCACCCCAGTGTGGATGGGCCTCGAGGCCAGTGTGCTACGTGAAATAGGCCAGTTGTGAAGGACTGGTGAGGGATCCACTTATCTGAGGCACTTCGAGGAGTCAAATTCCTAGGGATAGGGGCTGGTCTCCAGGCTGGGCTAGGCTGGGCTCGGGCAGGTATGGTGGAATGGGTGCGGAGATTCCCTGGGGAAGAGGTGACGTTGCCTGGAGCAAGTGGGGTGTGCGTGTGTGTGTGTGTGTGTGAGAGGGTGGGACGCAGAGAAGAGACGCTCAAGTCTGAGCGCTAAGCCAGAGGCTCGGACACCAACTCCAGGAAGCTCGGGAGGGCCCTGCAATGTCCTGGTCACTAAGGATCCGCGCAGGTGAGGAACCGAGGGGAGCCCACCTGGGAGGCGGGCTAATGTCATCGGTGCCCTGACTCCGAGCAGGTCTGACTTCACTGCTCACAGGGTCAGGAAGCCAGTGGCTTCCCCACACCCACGCCTGGAACCTGGGCCTCGGACTTCAGGATGCTTGGTAAGCGCAGCTCTGCTCCAGTGACCGTCAGGGAAGTTCTGTGACCTCCTCTGCAGAGCCTAGATGTGACTGTTAGGTCTGCATAGAGCAGACATCAGAGAGGGCCCCCGGGGAGACCAGGAAGTGGGCGAGGTCTGCCTCCAGGGGGTTCCTGTCCATGCGGGGGCATCCTGCTGGGCGCATGGGAAGAAGGGAGCCTGGCCACGGTGTGGTGACCCACTGGAGAGGGTGGACAGGTGAGGGACAGCTGGCCCCACAGGTGTGCCCAGCACAGACCTGCCCTCCGTCTCTGCTCCCTCTGCCCCGACACCTCTTGGGACAGCACTGATTCTTCTCATTCTGGGTCACAAAAAGTAAGAAGAGAAGTTTGGTTTCTGTCCTAGTGACTCCTAACCTGGGGTTAAACTCCCCTTGACTCTGTCCTCCCTCTCTCGGGTCAGACCACAGGACGGTGACATGGGCACGGCTCCCTCCTAACATATGAGGAAATGCCCTGCCCATCTGCTCAGCCCAGGTCCCTGGTGGCTCAGGGGGACAGGTGGCTCTGCTCTGTCACACAGCTTATTCCTATGACGTCTTCACTCTGTGCAGAGACAGAGCAGCCTCCCTGCCCCAGACCTGCTCCCACCAGGCCCACAGCTCGTTCCTCATGTCCCCTGTGAGCCTGGCCCCCGGGGGCACCTACAGGTGCTCTGTCTCCTCCAGGGACAGACCTGGCCTCTGGTCTCTGCCCAGGGACCCCCTGGAGATTTTGGTCTCACTTAATGTCCCTGACTGCAGCAGCGTCTCTGTCCCAGGTGAGACTGAGGAGGATGTCAGCACAGGTGTGAGGGACCTTCTTGCCCTGTGGGACACTTGGGCCATATGTCATGTGGCCCCTCATCACATCCAGGGTGGGTGCTGAGCCATGAGAGTCTCTGGGGGAGGCCCGCTGAATCTGGCCACGTGGCCGTGTGTCACCTGCACCCAGGGGCTTCCTGAGCTGGGCTGTGAGAGCGCTGAGGGCACCCACCCCCTGCGTGGTCCCCCCACACCTGCCCGGGCCTTGCTGCAGCTGGACGGCAGGAGGACAGGGAGGTGGCGGGGCATCTTCACCCAGGAGACGTCTTGGTGCGCCCCCCTCTCTGCCAGCAAGCTGGTGAGGAGCACCCAGGACAGGAGAGGGGTGGTCATGGGATCGACGTCCAGGGTGTGTGGACATGCCCGGGACCCTGGGGCCACAGCGGCGCTTGGTGCTTGGGGCTTGTAATTCCAGGAAGGGCGGACAAGAGTGTCCCACAGCCAGGAGGCCAGTGAGCGGGAGGAAGGGGGAGGAGGGAGGGGGTCCAGGAAGGAGTCAGCAGTGAAGGTCCAGCAAGGGACCTCAGCTGGCACAATGTGGGGACTGGACGGTGAGACTGGTCCCTGGAGGGGCTGTGCAGCATCTGCCATGCCTCTGTGGACATGCAGGTGGAGCCCAGAAAGCCCCCCGAATTCCCGTTAGCACTCACAACTGTGCATCTGCATGTGTGGACCTGCAGGTGGACGGCCATCCCCGTGCCCCTAGAGCTGCAGGTCACCTGGAGCATCCTGTCTACTTCAGTGTGCCCTGAGCCTCACCCTGGTGTCTGGGGTCAGCGATCTGAGCAGACAAACCCACTGTCCATCCTATTTGGTTTTTGTTGCTACAACAGGTTCCCAGATGCTGGGAAACTTACTGTTAAACCACGATACAAAGAAAAGACCACCTACTCCAATTTTAAATCAAATTAAAGCAAGCCTGTAATTCTGACCAGCCGGGGCTGTCCCTCTCCCGAAATCCTTGGGTCAGAGAACAGCACCCCAGCTCTCCAGGAGCGCAGCTTTATAGCACAGAAAGTTGCAAAAGGCGGGGTGTCTTGAGAACTTACAGACAGCAGGATTCTGACCTAACACAAAGGCAGGTAGTAGGTTAGTGGTCTAAATGGTTCAGCACGTAGGGAGCGAATTTAGACCCCAACACCAGAATTCATGAGCCATTAAGGTTCAGAGAGGGTTGTTATCTGCCAGGGGAGCCAGGCGTGGGTGAGTTCAAGGCACGGGCAGGCATTCCAAGCAAGTTCAGAAATCGCAGTGATTTATAGCAAAACAGAAATCACCTTTTCACGACTTTGTGATGAGATGGCTTCCAATCTTAGGAGGGGATTAGGTCATCACTTACAATGCTACAAAGGTTTATGGCTTTGTTTGTTTATTCTGGTGGCTGGCTGGGGGCATGACGCTGGTCCTGCCTGGGGTCTCCTTGGCTGTGTGGCAGCTTGCAGAAGTGCAGAGGGAGCTGGCTCCAGGCAGAGGACCCAGCCCGTGGGTGGCCTGGCTTTTGGCAGTCTCCTAGGGCTCGCTCACTCCCGGGACCAGCCACTGTGGGAGTCCAGCCAGTCCACCAAGGAGGCCTGAGGGTGGGCTGGAGATCCGCTGTTTCCCAGAGGTCCCGCCCCTTAATGGCTCAGCCCTGCCACAAGGAGACCAGTGTCCAGCTTGTGGACCTTGTAAAAGCACGTCTAAGCCACAACGTCATCTTTTTTTTTTTTGTTCATTCTTTTTAAAATTGATTTTAAAAATAAATGACAGCAGAATACATTACAATTCTTATTACACTTATACAGCACAATTTTTCATATCTCTGGTTGTATATAAAGTATGTTGACACCAATTCGTGTCTTCACACCTGTACTTTGGATAATAATGATCACCACATTCCACCATCATTTCTACCCCCCGTCCCCTGCCTTTCCCTCCCACCTCTCTGACCTATCTAGAGTTCGTATATTCCTCCCATGCTCCCCCTCCCTACCCCACTATGAATCACCCCCTTATATCAGAGAAAACATTTGGCATTTAGTTTTTTGGGATTGGCTAACTTCACTTAGCATATCTTCTCCAACTCCGACCATTTACCTGCAAATGCCATGATTTTATTCTCTTTTATTGCTGAGTAATATTCCATTGTGTATATATGCCACATTTTTTTTTATCCATTCATCCACTGAAGGGCATCTAGGTTGGCTCCATAGTTTAGCTATTGTGAATTGTGCTGCTATAAACATTGATGTGGCTGTGTCCCTGTAGTATGTTGTTTTTAAGTCCTTTGGGTATAGACAGAGGAGATGGATAGCTGGGTCAAATGGAGGTTCCATTCCCAGATTTCCAAGGAGTCTCCATACTGCTTTCCATGTTGGCTGCACCAGTTTGCAGTCCTACCAGCATATGTGAGTGTGCCTTTTCCCCACATCCTCACCAACACTTATTGCTGTTTGTCTCCATAATAGCTGCCATTCTGACGGGAGTGAGATGATTATCTTAGAGTAGTTTTGATTTGCATTTCTCTAATTGCTAGAGATGATGAGCATTTTTTTCATATATTTGTTGATTGATTGTATATGCTCTTCTGAGAGGTGTCTGTTCACCTCTCAGATTGATTGGGTTATTTGTTTTTTGGTGCTCAGCTTTTTGAGTTCTTGGTACACCTAGAGATCAGTGCTCTATCTGATGTCTAAGGGGTAAAGATTGGCTCCCAGGATGTGGGCTCTGTTCACCTCACAGATTGTTTCTTTTACTGAGAAGGGTCCTGGTCCTCTGTTGGTGGGTGTGTAGATAGGGTAGCCGAAAACAGGTGGGGCTCCCCAAGACACTGAAAATGGAGCTGCCACAAGGCCCAGCCACCCCTCTGCTGGTGTAGCTCTAAAGGACACGAAGCCACCACCACCAGAGACGAATGGGCCCCAGGCTCTTCCCAGCACCCCCATCCCCCGAAAGCCAGGATTCGGAAACAGCCAAGAAATCATGACACGCACCAAGACTTCATGCAGATCCGGCCATTGGCAGTAGGATGGATGAATCTGGGGGACACGAAGCAGCAGAGTATCCTGACCAGGACAGCAGATGCCGCTGGACCTCATTACGTGGGAACCTAAGGAGCAGGTAACAGCAACCAGGATAGCGCGCCCCGCACACGCAGGCAAGAGTGGGAGAGAGGCCCCTGTTCTTCCTCACTAGCCGCCCAACCCATGACAGAAATGTGGGGGACACCCTCACCCGGGAGCTCATGCCCACCAGGATCCAATGCGTCAGGCACACTGGCCCACGGTGACGCTGGCTTCGTGGTGACGCTGGCTTTGTGGTAGTGAGGGCTCCTCCAGGGACTGGCCCTGCCTGGTTCAGAGGCCCCTGCTCCCTGTCACCCACAGCCTCGGGCGCTGTCCTCCTGCTGACATGGACCCTTCCTCTCTTGGTTTCTAGAGAGGCTCAGCCCAGAGGCTCCTCTCCACGCTCCACATTCAGAGGCCCTGGTCAGCGCCCAGCAGCCACAGAGGGGCCCAGCTGAGACCCCCCAGCTGTGAGCGCCAGGGCTGCCCTCGCCTCCCTGTGGCCCGCGGCTCCCGAGAGCCCCAGCTCTCCATGCGCCTGTCCCTTTGCACACAGCAGGTGGACACAAGGGGCTGGCTGTGCAGGCCTGGTGCTGTGACCCGCTGTGGTGAGTGAGCAGCAAGTGGCCTGCACAGCGGGTCCCTCTGTCCTTGAAGGACAAAGGGTCACGTAGTGAGGAGGGTGACAAGGGAGACAGGAGGGGGTGAGGTGCTTGGATGGTTGGTGCTGGGCACAGTGACCTTGAGAGGTCCATCAGCTGGATGCACCTAGAGATGTGGTAGCTGCATCTCTGTGTGGGTGCCACCAGAGAGCCACCAGGTGGTCCCCAAGACAGAGATACAGGGTGACCATTGGCTGACTCTTGGGTGTGCAGTGAGGGGGGAGGAGGTAGCAGCTCAGCAGCTGGACCTCAGGAAAGGCCTGGAGCCATCCACCAGGAGGCGTGGTCTGTGTGGGCGAGGCGGAGCCCAGGGTCACCTTGGCTGCAGAGGGAAACCCAGCGTTAGGGTCTGCAGTGTCCCGAAGCCTCCTGCGCTCAGAGGTGGGCTTCTGGGGACCCAGTGGACCCTGAGGACTCGGTGGACATCTGGGGGGTGGGCACTGGCTGGGTGGACACGGGATGTGTCCTCAGGGGACTCGCTCCCACACCTCCTCTCTCCTCCCTGGCTGCCCTGAGCCACAGTGTCCTCTGCTCCCGTCCACCACGTGTCCCGCCTCACCTGAGGCCCGAGCAGCGGCTCCCTGCCCAGAGCCTGGAACCTCTGAAGCTGGACCCAGGCCCCTCTCCTTCCTCAGGGGCTGTCCCTGGGTGTGTGGTCCCAGCAGTGAGAGGCTGGCTGTCACCGCCCTCCTGGGCCCCACAGGCCCTTCCTGCACAGTCCCAGAGTGGGGTCGGCCTCAGCCCACCCAGAGTCCCCAGTCTTAGGAGGAAGCAGGGGCCTCCTCCCCCTGAGCAGGCCGTGAGCCCTGGTCAGGGCGTGGGCACCCCTCCCACGTCTCTGAGGCCCGAGGACCAGAGGAGGAAACCCTGGGAGGAACTGAGACCCAGCCTGAGGGGTGCTGGCTGGGGCAGAGCCCGTCCTGCGCCAGGAGCCCTCCCCTTCCTGTGTGGCAGCCAGTGTCACCATCGTGTGAGGAGGGGCTCCAGCCCTGGGTGTGTCCCATGAGGCTCCTGAGCGGCCAGCTGGGTGTGAGGGGACCTGGGCCCAGGCTCGGCCATGGCCACAGGGGTCTCTGTGCTGCTGGGACTAGGTGAGCGCGGAGGGGACGAGCTGGGGTGGGAGGGTGCAGCTGGAGAGGCCCGGCCTGGTCCTCCTGGGGACTCCCCCCGGGTCCTGGCCAGGGGCTGGCCGGATCACCCACGGCCCAGCGTCTGCAGCAGGTCTGGGCCCGAGCTCAGGGGAGGGGTCCCGGGTCCCGGGCGCTGCCCTCTCACCAGGCCCCTGTATTGCAGTGCTTTTCCTGGAGCAAAGGACCCAGGCCCAGGAAGGTGAGTGTCCCCTTCAGCCCTGGGCAGCTCTGGGCCTGGCAGGGTGGGCCTGGGGGGAAGTGGAGCCTCGGACTCCTGCCAGGGTCCTGCCAGGTGCTGGGTCCACAGTCTCTGTTCAGGGTAGTCTTCACTGAGGTGTCCGTCTTGAGGGGGTCTCTCCTGGCATCCAGGGATCTGCCTGGCTACAGCAGAGATGGACATGGACACTCAGGGCCAGGGCTAGGACTTTGCCGGGGACCCACTTTCTCCTGAGAATGGGCCCGTGATGCTTCCTGTGTGTGGTGTCCTGCTGGGGTCACCTGGGCAGCGCTGGCTCTCTGCTCTCTGAGAGGTCAGCTCAGGGCCTCTAGCTCCGACAATGCAGAGCGTGGCCCTGTGTGGCTCTGGGCCTCTGCCAGCTCCTGCCCCTGTCCCCGACTGCAGCTCCTCTCCCTCTCGGTGCCTCCCCTGCTGGGCTGAGCTCTTCCTGATGTCACCCACTTCCTGATTCTGGGTCTCCTCCTGGGTCAGGTCTGGTAAGGCCTTGGGCCTGCACCAGGATGTTGAGGGCTGACCTGAGCCTCCGTGGGCTTCCAGCAGGTGCATGGTTTCTGGTCTGATTCCCAGGTCTGAGGTCCACATGAGGTGACTGTGCAAGGTGACAGGTCGGGTCTAGTTCCCACCTCCCCATGTGGACAGCCCGTTGTCCCTGCACCCTTGGTGGCAAAGGCTGCTTTCCTGCCCTGTGTGTCCTGGGCACCTTGGTCCTCATCAGGGGACTGTGTCTCTGTGGGTCTGTCCTGTGTCTTCTGTCCTGTACCAGGTCTATGAGCCTGTTCTTGTGCAGTTTGGTGCAGTTGTGTTCCTGTAGCTCTGGGCGTGGTTGGGATCAGGTACTGGGATGACTCCAGTGTTGCTCTTCCTGCTCAGGACTGCTTTGATTATTCTAGGTTTTTGCCCAGAAGATGAGGTCTTTGGATTTGAACAGAAGTTCAATTTAGGTGTAATTAGTTGAACCTTTGCATTGTGACTGGTTTACAGTGGGGCTGACTAGTCTGGGGTTCAGGTGAGTGGTTTCAGGGTGCAGGTGTGTGTGCATACGTAGATGAAGAGTCAGGTGAGCATACTCAGGAGATACATGGATGGCAGGTATAGCTAGTGATGATGACTGACAGGACTCTGTGGGTGGATAGTGACAGATGATGGACAGAGACTCACTGATGGTGGACAGGTGAGACTCATGGGTAGGATATAGACAGGGGCCAGGGGGACTTACGGAAGATACACACACATTTATAAAGAGAAAGCTGGGCAGGTGGGACAGTGACCTCTGGTGGAGGAGCAGTGACCCTGAGCCAGCACACATGTTGACTATACAGGGTTCATCTGTGGGGCAGCTCCTCCGCAGCACGGAGGCTTGAAGGTGGCAGAACTTGCAATAATTGTGGTTCTGCTTCATGCTCAGATTCCCCTCCCGGCAGCCGGAGTCTGAGCCTCAGGTCCACAGGGTCACTGCTCTGGACCTTGGCCCACAGCTCTCTCAGGCAGGCATTCCCGAGCTCCTGGGGGATCCCTCAGCAAAGCCCAGCCCCAGATGTGAGGGTCCGACCCTGGTCAGGGGGCTTTCCACCACCAGGATGTGAGGATAGACAGAGAGACTGCAGGACGGAGCCTAGACACTCTGAAGCCTCAAGTTTGCCAAAGACAGGAGGCAGCCCAGGGAGGGAGGCCACTCTTCAATGGAGACTGGAGTGGAGCTCCAGGGGGCCAGGGAGGGTCTCGGGTCACAGGCTTGGTGACGTCCTGTTGAGGGCAATTTAGGTCTAATAGACGACCCTCCTTCCTGGTGGGGGGTGGAGGTCCCTCCCTGCCCAGGACACCACTCAGGGAGGCGTGGCTGGATTCACACCCAGGTCACCCTCTCGCCCCCCAGGATGGGCTGGGGCAGAGCCCTGGATGGGGCCCTCCTGACACCAGGTCACAGGTGACGGGGCTCTTCTGCTTCTCCCAGGGACGCCCTCCATCTGGGCAGAGCCAGGATCTCTGGTTCCCCACGGCAGTGCTGTGACCATCGTCTGCAGGATTCCTCCAGGGGTGACACAGTTGTGTCTGTATCATGTGGAAACTAAGTTGTGGTGTGACAGAGACCCACAGGGAGCCCCAGAGGTGGCCCAGTTCTCCCTCCAGCAGGTGACACACAACCAGTCAGGGACTTACCACTGTGAATACTGGACGGAAGGACGCTCATCTGGACACAGTGACCCACTGGAGCTGGTAGTGACAGGTGAGGAGAGCCAAGGACACTGTCCCCAGCCACACACTCTGCCGCCCACCTCACTGGCCCAGGTGTGCCCAGCACAGACCCTGCCCAGGGTCTCTGCCCACTGTGTGGGTCCCCTCCTGTGTGCTGACTGGGGTCCCAGCTGCCCAGAGAGGGGCTGCAGGTCCTGGGGGTGCTCAGCCTCCCTCCATGTACAGCCACCCCCGTCCTGGGTCCTGAAAGTGGGAGGAGTTTGTGTTTTGTCCCCTGATCCCTGAAGTTCATCCAGGTCAGCAGCTCCTGGGTCATCCCCCTCCTCCGACACCAGAGCAGGGGAGCAAGGGTCCATTTCACGGTGGTCTTAAAGCTGGATCTGTTTTCTTCCAGGAATGTACAAGGAGAAGCCCTCCCTGTCTGCTGAGCCTGGCCCCCAGGTGGCCTCAGGGGGACAGGTGGCTCTGCTCTGTCACACAACTTATTCCTATGACGTCTTCATTCTGTGCAGAGACAGAGCAGCCTCCCTGCCCCAGACCTGCTCCCACCAGAACCACAGCTCGTTCCTCATGTCCCCTGTGACCCTGGCCCATGGGGGCACCTACAGGTGCTATTTCTCCTCCAGGGACAAACCCCGCCTCTGGTCTCTGCCCAGTGACCCCCTTGAGCTCCTGGTCACAGGTGAGTGCGTGTCTGACCGCTGTGCCTTTGCCCTGGACAGGGGTGTCTCGAGACGTTCAGGTCGTTCCCCACTCTGTGTGGTGGTGCCCTCACCCGGTCCTGGCCGTGGTCACTCTGTGTGATTTCTGGACCCTGAGCACTTACATATTCATTGTGACAATTTGGGGCAGATGTGAGTAAGTGGCTGGGGCCGAGATGTCCTTCCCCATCCATGGGGAGATGCTCCGTGACCTAGTGGCAGGCTCGTGGACCAGAGTCCCCAGCGATGGGGTGGTCAGTTGGTGCCTGTCACCTCCTGCAGTCCCTCCCCTCAGTCCCTCTCTGTGTGGGGACAGTCACCATGTCACTAACTGGTGACACACATGTTACAAATGTCTCTGAAGTTTCTTCAAGTAGGTGAATTTCTGGGTCCCCTTCTGTGTGATGCTGTGACAGCCGTTGTACCTCAGAGTGGCCATTTGTGGGTGGACACAGTGGATGGTCATCTATGCAGGATGTCCAGGATGGACTTATGTCCAGGACCCTGCAGGCTGGCCAGGGAGGTACAGCTCCTGCCTTTGCTCCGGTGGCCGAGTCCCCAGGCCTTCCCCTTTCTGGGCAGCTGGGACTTCTCAGGTGTCAGGGAGGGGACATGCTCCAGCCAGGGGTGACCCAGGGGACACGAGCACAGAGGGGTGAGAGACCCTGCTGGGGCCTTCTGACGTGACTGGTCAGTGTGACAGTGGCCTGGGTTAGGGTGGACATGTGCAGCTGGCCCCCAGGAGGAGGGCCAGGTCAGTGGAGGAGGAGATGGAGATGGCTGGTGCTCACGTCTGGCCACTGGGGACAGGAGCGCTGGGCGGGGACAGCTGAGTAGGTTAGTCTCCATGGACGCCCCTAGCCTCATAGCTCTAGTCAAAAAGAATCCTGTGGCCTGCAGCACACGTCCAAGGGCTGTCCTTCTCTGACTCCAGTGGCCAGCCGCAGAGCTCCTGACGGACAGGTGTCCAGGCCTCCTCCCCGGCCTCTCATGGAAGCAGAACTCCCCTGCCCTCGCTGGAGGGCGCCTTCAGGGTCATCTTGCCTGGTGCCCACAGCCTTATCTGCCAGTCTTGACACCCTCAGTTCTCCGACCATCACACTGTCACACCAAGGTGACCTGTCACCTGGTCCTTGTGATTTTCCCTCACTGGCCTCTCACTCCACCCAGCACCAGGGAGCCAGGCCGAGAGCCACAGCTGTCCGTTGCTGGTCGACCCCCTGGGGCGGGGGTGCTTAGACCTAGAGGTGCTCTGTGGCCTCCGAGGTCCCAGCACTGCCCTGGCCAGGCTGAGCGCTCACGTCCAGGGCCTCCCTCCCTCACACTGTGGAGTGCTGTCCAGGGCCACAGAGCTCCTCCCCTGAGCTGGGGGAAGTGTCCCCTGGCAGAAGCACTCCCTGCAGGGTGGAGACCTGGGTGTCCCTCCCCTCAGGGCTCAGCTCCCCTCACAGGGCCTCTGTGGTGCTGCTGTGGGTGTCTGTCACAGCCTGTCCCTGGGGGAGGCCAGGCTTCACCTGTTGCTTGACAGCCTTGGCGGGAGGGTTCACTGCTGTCCCCTCGAGGCCAGCGACCCTCCGTGGAAGGTATAGTTTAGGGGTGATCAGTGCCGCAGGTGCAGGTGGATCCTCACTGTGCGTGAACCCCCAGGTCCACCTAGTCCCCTTGTGGTTGGGGTCTCGGCCGCCGCTGCTGTCCTCCTGGGCCTCTGCCTCCTCCCCCTCCCCTCCTCCTCCTCCCCTCCTCCTCCCCCTCCTCCTCTTCCCCTCTTCCTCCCCGTCCTCCTCCTCCTCCCTCTGCCTGTGCTGATGGTGCTGATGCCTGTGTTGGTCTTCACTGTGGTGTCCATGATAAAGGGTCTCCCTGGCCTCAGAGTCCTGGATGGAATCAGCAGACATGGACACGGACACCCAGGGAGAGGCTGGGACTTTGCCCGGGAAACCGTGTCCCTCTGAGAATGGTGGCCATGATGCTTCCTGTGTGTGGTGTCCTGCTGGGGTGACCTGGGCAGCGCTGGCTCTCTGCTCTCTGAGAGGTCAGCTCAGGGCCTCTTGCTCCGACAATGCAGAGCGTGGCCCTGTGTGGCTCTGGGCCTCTGCCAGCTCCTTCCCCACTGCGCCCAGTTCCCCTTCCTGAGTGGGGACAGGGGCTTGAGGGAGAGCGCAGGCCCAGGGCTCATGGAGGGGGTGGGCCTGCCCTGTGGGGTGAGGCCAGCCTCCCAGGGCTGAGGGCACTCCCTGCCCCGCCCCCAGGACCCTCCTCAGCTCCTCATGGACACACGCATCTGGGTACAGCTCCTCTAAAGGCCTCGTCCCCTCCTGATTCAGACCCGGGGCCCTGGCTGTGAGCCCCGCGTGGTCCTGTGTGCTGGGACAGTCTGGGTGTCCCCAGCAGTGGCCCTGCCCTGGGACTGAGGCAGAGCAGCGCCTCCCCTCCCCTCCCCTGCCCCCCTCCTGCACTGGGAGGGTCTGTTCCTTGGCGTCTTTCTACCTGGGGCTCTGCAGACCCAGGGGAAGGTAGACCACGTGGTGCACTCACTCTGCTCACAGCAGGTCTGGTCCCTTCACCCCTCAGCCCCTCCCTCTAGCCTCCTCCCTGGGTCCCCTCTCTTGTCATGGGGACCCCCCTTTCCTCCCTTACTCTGCTCTACCTCTGCATAGAGAGAAAACCCAGGCCCTCCCTGTCTGACTGGCTCTTTCACTTACATAATGGTCTCCACTCCCACTCCTCCACAATGCCCTATCTCCTTCTTCTTGATGGCTGAGTAATACTCCTCTGTGTATATTCACCGTCTTTTCTTCTTCCATCTGCTCATGGGCACAGGGCCGGTGACGTGGCTTGGCTAGTGGGGACTGTGCTGCCATAAACACTGAAGTGGCTGTGTCACTGTCGTGGGCTGATTTTAGTTCTTTGGGATAAATACCGAGGCGTGGGCAGCTGGGCCCTGGAGTGGTTCCATGGTAGTGTTGTGAGGACTCTCTCAGTGTCAGAGTCCCAGGGCAGTGTGCGAGGGCCCCTCTTCCCCACCACCTGGCAGCATGTCTCACTGCGCCCTTGGTTGTTGCTGTTCTGATTCCGGGAGGAGGAGACTTGGTGTCGTGGTTTGCAGTCCCCTGGTTGCCAGGCGCTGGCTGTCCCCACATTCGTTGGCACTTGTATTTCTTCCCTGTCCCCGACTGCAGCTCCTCTCCCTCATGGTGGCTCCCCTGCTGGGCTGTGCTCTTCCTGATGTCACCCACTTCCTGATTCTGGGTCTCCTCCTGGGTCAGGTCTGCTAAGGCCTTGGGCCTGCACCAGGATGTTGAGGGCTGACCTGAGCCTCCGTGGGCTTCCAGCAGGTGCATGGTTTCTGGTCTGATTCCCAGGTCTGTGGCCCACATGAGGTGACTGTGCAGGGTGACAGGCGGGGTCTAGTTCCCTCCTCCCCATGTGGACAGCCCGTTGTCCCTGCACCCTTGGTGGCAAAGGCTGCTTTCCTGCCCTGTGTGTCCTGGGCACCTTGGTCCTCATCAGGGGACTGTAGATGTGGGGGCTTGTCTCTGTGACTTCCAGGCTGTCCCATCTGTCTCTGTCTGTCTTGGTGCCAGGACCAGGCCCTTTGCTGTAGTGAGGTGAGGACCAGGTGTCTTGGCGCCTCCCACATCCATCTTCTTGCTCTCGATTGCTCTTCTCATTCTGGGGTTAGCCAGCGATGAGGACTTTTCAATTCAGAAGGAGCTCACTTGGGCCATGGTCAGTGAACCTTTCTCTGGGGCTGTTGACAGTGGGGTGAACTCGCCTGGGGTGCAGGTGAGCAGGTTTAGGGAGCAGGCGTGAGTGCAGACGTTGATGAGCATCTGGGGGTGTAGACTCAGGGGACACATGGGTGACAGGCATAGCTAGGTGGTGGATGATTGACAGGAGCTATCTAGGTAAACCCTGGTAGATGGAGGTGACAGGTGACAGTGATAGTGATAGGAGAGACAGTGGTTGACAGTTGTGGGGTGCCCAGGAGTGGGAATATGCAGGAAAGGGGGACAGACTGGAGGATGCAGCCCAGAACCCTCCACGGGCTGCAGTTTGCAGATCACGGGAGCCAGCCCAGGACGCAGCTTGTGCTGGGCAGACGCTGACGGGGCGCCAGGGGGCCAGGGAGGGTCTCGGGTCACAGGCTTGGTGACGTCCTGTTGAGGGCAATTTAGGTCTAAAAGATGACCCTCCTTCCTGGTGGGGGGTGGAGGTCCCTCCCTGCCCAGGACACCACTCAGGGAGGCGTGGCTGGATTCACACCCAGGTCACCCTCTCGCCCCCCAGGATGGGCTGGGGCAGAGCCCTGGATGGGGCCCTCCTGACACCAGGTCACAGGTGACGGGGCTCTTCTGCTTCTCCCAGGGACGCCCTCCATCTGGGCAGAGCCAGGATCTCTGGTTCCCCACGGCAGTGCTGTGACCATCATCTGCAGGATTCCTCCAGGGGTGACACAGTTGTGTCTGTATCATGTGGAAACTAAGTTGTGGTGTGACAGAGACCCACAGGGAGCCCCAGAGGTGGCCCAGTTCTCCCTCCAGCAGGTGACAGAGGGCCAGTCTGGGACTTACCACTGTGAATACTGGACGGAAGGACGCTCATCAGGACACAGTGACCCACTGGAGCTGGTGGTGACTGGGGAAGAAGAGCCAAGGACACTGTCCCCAGCCACACACTCTGCCGCCCACCTCACTGGCCCAGGTGTGCCCAGCACAGACCCTGCCCAGGGTCTCTGCCCACTGTGTGGGTCCCCTCCTGTGTGCTGACTGGGGTCCCAGCTGCCCAGAGAGGGGCTGCAGGTCCTGGGGGTGCTCAGCCTCCCTCCATGTACAGCCACCCCCGTCCTGGGTCCTGAAAGTGGGAGGAGTTTGTGTTTTGTCCCCTGATCCCTGAAGTTCATCCAGGTCAGCAGCTCCTGGGTCATCCCCCTCCTCCGACACCAGAGCAGGGGAGCGAGGGTTCATTTCATGGTGGTCTTAAAGCTGGATCTGTTTTCTTCCAGGAATGTACAAGGAGAAGCCCTCCCTGTCTGCTGAGCCTGGCCCCCAGGTGGCCTCAGGGGGACAGGTGACTCTGCTCTGTCACACAACTTATTCCTATGACGTCTTCATTCTGTGCAGAGACAGAGCAGCCTCCCTGCCCCAGACCTGCTCCCACCAGAACCACAGCTCGTTCCTCATGTCCCCTGTGACCCTGGCCCATGGGGGCACCTACAGGTGCTATTTCTCCTCCAGGGACAAACCCCGCCTCTGGTCTCTGCCCAGTGACCCCCTTGAGCTCCTGGTCACAGGTGAGTGCGTGTCTGACCGCTGTGCCTTTGCCCTGGACAGGGGTGTCTCGAGACGTTCAGGTCGTTCCCCACTCTGTGTGGTGGTGCCCTCACCCGGTCCTGGCCGTGGTCACTCTGTGTGATTTCTGGACCCTGAGCACTTACATATTCATTGTGACAATTTGGGGCAGATGTGAGTAAGTGGCTGGGGCCGAGATGTCCTTCCCCATCCATGGGGAGATGCTCCCTGACCTAGTGGCAGGCTCGTGGACCAGAGTCCCCAGTGATGGAGTGGTCGGTTGGTGCCTGTCACCTCCTGCAGTCCCTCCCCTCAGTCCCTCTCTGTGTGGGGACAGTCAGCATGTCACTAACTGGTGACACAAGTGTTACAAATGTCTCTGAAGTTTCTTCAAGTAGGTGAATTTCTGGGTCCCCTTCTGTGTGATGCTGTGACAGCCGTTGTACCTCAGAGTGGCCATTTGTGGGTGGACACAGTGGATGGTCATCTATGCAGGATGTCCAGGATGGACTTATGTCCAGGACCCTGCAGGCTGGCCAGGGAGGTACAGCTCCTGCCTTTGCTCCGGTGGCCGAGTCCCCAGGCCTTCCCCTTTCTGGGCAGCTGGGACTTCTCAGGTGTCAGGGAGGGGACATGCTCCAGCCAGGGTGACCCAGGGGACACGAGCACAGAGGGGTGAGTGACCCTGCTGGGGCCTTCTGACGTGACTGGTCAGTGTGACAGTGGCCTGGGTTAGGGTGGACATGTGCAGCTGGCCCCCAGGAGGAGGGCCAGGTCAGTGGAGGAGGAGATGGAGATGGCTGGTGCTCACGTCTGGCCACTGGGGACAGGAGCGCTGGGCGGGGACAGCTGAGTAGGTTAGTCTCCATGGACGCCCCTAGCCTCATAGCTCTAGTCAAAAAGAATCCTGTGGCCTGCAGCACACGTCCAAGGGCTGTCCTTCTCTGACTCCAGTGGCCAGCCGCAGAGCTCCTGACGGACAGGTGTCCAGGCCTCCTCCCCGGCCTCTCATGGAAGCAGAACTCCCCTGCCCTCGCTGGAGGGCGCCTTCAGGGTCATCTTGCCTGGTGCCCACAGCCTTATCTGCCAGTCTTGACACCCTCAGTTCTCCGACCATCACACTGTCACACCAAGGTGACCTGTCACCTGGTCCTTGTGATTTTCCCTCACTGGCCTCTCACTCCACCCAGCACCAGGGAGCCAGGCCGAGAGCCACAGCTGTCCGTTGCTGGTCGACCCCCTGGGGCGGGGGTGCTTAGACCTAGAGGTGCTCTGTGGCCTCCGAGGTCCCAGCACTGCCCTGGCCAGGCTGAGCGCTCACGTCCAGGGCCTCCCTCCCTCACACTGTGGAGTGCTGTCCAGGGCCACAGAGCTCCTCCCCTGAGCTGGGGGAAGTGTCCCCTGGCAGAAGCACTCCCTGCAGGGTGGAGACCTGGGTGTCCCTCCCCTCAGGGCTCAGCTCCCCTCACAGGGCCTCTGTGGTGCTGCTGTGGGTGTCTGTCACAGCCTGTCCCTGGGGGAGGCCAGGCTTCACCTGTTGCTTGACAGCCTTGGCGGGAGGGTTCACTGCTGTCCCCTCGAGGCCAGCGACCCTCCGTGGAAGGTATAGTTTAGGGGTGATCAGTGCCGCAGGTGCAGGTGGATCCTCACTGTGCGTGAACCCCCAGGTCCACCTAGTCCCCTTGTGGTTGGGGTCTCGGCCGCCGCTGCCGTCCTCCTGGGCCTCTGCCTCCTCCTCCTGGGCCTCTGCCTCTGCCGACACCGAGGGCAACGTCGGGCCAGACGCAGTATGTCCTGGGGCTAAAGGTGAATCGGGGAGGACTGTGGGCCGGGGCTGGCCGCTCCCTTCCAGACTGACCGTTGTCCCTTCCTAGGGGTGACTGACGGTGGGACCAAGAGCCCAGTGTGGGACGTGAGGTAGGACCGTTCAGACTCCCCCAATAAAAACCTCAGAGATCCTATGAGTCCTCTCCGGGACTTTCCATGACACCCCTCCCCCCTTCCCCTCAGCTCCAGCCCTGCCTCTGACGTCCATGGGGAAGATGAATGTGAGTGGACGGGAGCAGGGCGGCCCTGTGGGGCGGGAGCCAAGCAGCTGGAGGCCTGGGGCAGGGCAAGACAGGAGCCAGCTCCACCCTGCTGGGGTCATTACTGTCCCCTGGAGAACGTATTGCTCCGATATCTGGGAGGTGGGCCGGGTCGTTGAGGACTGTGGTGTAGGAGGTCCACCCTCTCATCTTCCCCTTCAGATGACAATGAGTACAGGGAGCATGGACAGCTGGACACACAGGTGAGCCCTCCCTCCATTGCCTGTCCTCCCAGCCCACGCCCAGCTGCCCGCTCCACACGTGTGCCTCCCCGTGGCAGGTCCGTGCTGCAGAAGGCCCACAGGAGGTGACCTATGTCCAGCTGCACCCAAGGACCCTCACCAGGAATGTGGGTCCACTTCCCTCCCGAGCGCCCCAGGACGGGTCAACACAGCCCTGTGTGTATGCCACCCTCACCTCGCCTTGAGAGGACAGCAGGGCTGGCTGAGTGGACGGCAGTGCCCAGGTGCCGCTCCGTGTCCCTCAGCGCCAGCCTCCAGGGGGGAGCCCTGAGGCTCGGAGAGAGAAGCTCGTGCACTGCCGCGAACCCCGGGGGCTCTGGCGCAGTCCCGGCTCCTGGCATATTGTCACCAAGTGTTTCAGAGGAGCCTGCTTGGGCTCACGTGGGGAGGGGCGGGTGGCCAGGCAGGCCTCCTCTATGGGACTGGCTACAGCTGTGGGAGGCCAGCCTGCCCTCCAGCCCTCAGGAAGCGGACGAGTGGCCTGAGGAGGACCCTGAGTCTTCCGCAGCTGGACGTCGTGGGTGGCGCTGCAGCAGGCTGGTCCCGGTGCCCCCCGGGGGGCCAGTCCATTCTGCCCACTGTGATCCCAAGGGGGGCCCTGGCTCACGCGGGGGCTTGGCCTTCGACCCCTTCCAGCCCCCGTGGCTCTCCCCGTGGCTGCAGCCTCCACAGGCTCAGGTGCCGGGTCCCCTTGTCACCCTCCCCCACATGCCCAACTCCTCCGTGGCATCTCGCAGTGGTCACTGATGGGAGCACCTCTTTGTGTATCTATCGGCCATTCGTGTGAGTCACAGAAATAAACAAGATTCAGGTCCTTTGCTGGTTTAAAGATCAGGCTATTTGTGTTTCTGCTGTCGAGCTGTTGGGACGCCAGCTCCGTGGAGAGTGGACATGGGGACGTCTCTGTGCACATCGCTCAGTACCGCTCAGCCTTTAAAGAGAAGGGCGTCCTGCAGCTGCCACGGCAGGATGGACCTGGAGGACGTCAGGCCAGGACAGAGCAGCCGGGCGCAGAAGGCAGAGGCTGCACCATCTCAGGGATACGTGGCACCTGAACAGACAAGGACGGGGGCTGGACACACAAAGGCCGAGCGTAGAACAGGCGTTATGAGGAGCAGGGTGGGGAGGACGTGGGGAGATGCGGACGGTCAAGGCTGAGGTCCAACGTCCAGTGTGAGGACTGGAGTGAACAGCACTCAACTGGGTCAGGATTTTTGCCAAGTGGTTAGATTTTATCGCTGTTGCCACACACACAAAACCGTTGACTGTGAGATGGCTGGGCGCAGCGAGCCACCCCCCAAGTCATTGAGGGCCCAAGTCAGTGGATTCCATATTCTGCAAAAGGGAGCTTATCCTGGCGGGGCTTGGACACACCGCCCTTCAACACAGCGGGGACCCCTCCTGGGGTGCGGCTCTCCTCCAGGAACCAGGGGCGGGGCCGCATTGTGAGGAAGAGCTGCAGCTACCTTGGGAGAATGAGGCAGCTTCCAGGAGCCCAGGGGCCCCCACAGCCATCAGCAGAAACCTGGGGCCCTCAGCCCCAGAACCACAAGGAAGCAAAGTCCTCCAACAACCCGGAGCTCGGGAGTGCATTCTTGCCCCAGGGAGCCCTGAGAGGAGGAGGTGGCCCTGCTGAGACCAGTGCAGGCCTGAGCCCCTGAGGGCCTTGCTTCCTCGCTAGGCTCCTGGGAATCCACTGCACAGCCTCAGAAAACAGCATGCTCTCCATCTGCCCTGCCATTGCCCAAGCTCCTCGGGCTCCCTGAGTTCCGTACCCGGGGGCTGCCCCATGTGCAGCAGGTGCTCAGTAGATAGTTGCTGTTTTGGAATGAACAAAATCCATGACAGTGTGTGAACAGCCCAGTTGTCAAAAGGTCGGCCTGATGCAAACCCACCTGGTCCCCCCGAGGCGCCAGCGGACACTCCCACACGAGGGCTTGGGGGGCACATGGCCTGCGCCCTGGGTGGTGAAGGAACCGCTGCCGAGTCCTGCTGGCCACTCCTCTAACCATGGCGGGTGGCCCACGGCCTGCCAGGCTGTCTGTCGGGTGGAAGTGTTACTGCTCCGTGGGGTTCACAGTCCTGCTGTGGACCTTGGGTGTGCGTGGTACCACGACAGAGCCAGCCGTAAAGCTTCGACTGCGGTGTGACCTGGGAGGGAGACTCTGCGCCCCCAGACACCCTGGTGGGGGTCCTGGCCTCAGGAGTCTGGAGCTGGGCAGATCCTGCTGAGGGGACGTTCTGGGTGCTCAGCCCACCTCAGAGGCTGCGCTGTGCTGGGTCCAGCAGCGGCATGGCCTCCACACTGAGACCACAGAGGGCAGCAGCTCCTGCTCCCTGAGCCTCATCATGGCTCTCGGCCTCTGTGGACTCGCAATTCAGAATGGAGAACCCCAGACGACCCCCTGCATTTCTAGGACCTCAGAGAGAGCCCCCCTGCACCATGTGCTGGTTTCTCATTGGTGATCTGACCGACGATGATACAGGACGTCTGGGAGAAAGGTCCGGTTCTCAAAGACACTGCAGAATCCAGAGGAGGGGCCCGGGCCAGAGGGGAGGGGTCAGCTTTCCAGGAAGAGGTCCTAGTATTGAAGTGGACTCCAAGTCCCTGGATGGTCTGGGTTCAGATTCTGCACCCTTGGTCCCTCCCCAGAGAACTCTGGCAACCTCTGACACATTGTCTGTGGCTGTCCCAACCGGAAGGGGACTCCTGCTCACAACACCTAGTCGGGGGGCTGCGGCTGTCACTCAGCAGCCTGTCTCCAGGAGGCCCTCTTGGCCCCAACAGGGGTGCCCTGGACAGTAGTGCTGCGGTCAGACACCCTGATGTGACCCCTCCAATCTGTAGGCCCAGCTCTGTGCTCCTCAGTTCCACGCCCCTTTTCTCAGGGCCTTTGGGGATGCTGTCCTCCACGGGGCTCACCAGCAGGCCCAGGGCAGACGAGATGACGAGGCTCAGGGTGGAGAGGCCCTACACCACACCGGCTGTTGTTCCTCAAATCTCTCTGCCACCTGCCAGACCCCAGGCATCCCCACTTCCTATCAAAGCGCCCTGAAGCCTTCCTATCAGATGGGATCCACCAGCACCTTGTGCTTGTCCCATGTCTGCATTCCACCCTTGGCAGGAGTGTAACGGGCCCAGCTGCTGTGGGGGACAGCAGGAAGGTCCTCAGACAATCAGGAATGGGATCGGTCACAGGCATGTTTTAGGTAGACAGGACGAGTAGGTTATAGCAGGTATTAGAATGTCATTCCTGAAGGCCAAATCATAGACCAGGCTATCTCTATCTCTGCCTGTCTGTCTATCCATCTGTCAATCATCTAGATATCCCATTTTGCTTACCCAAAATCTGTGCATGGACACTGGGTTGCTTCCACCTTTTGGCCACTGTGAGCATTCTGCCATGAACACGGGGGTATAAATACCTCCTCAAGGCCCGGCTTTCAACCCTTCCGGGCTCGTGCCCAGAGATGGACTTGCTAGATCACAGGAATCCCATCTCTGTCTGCCCCGTCACATTCCTGCCAGCAAGGCGGGCACAGGGCTCCATGTTCTCCCTCTCGCCATTTCGTAAGTCACAGCCATCCTAGCAGGTGTGCAGTGAGACCTCATGTGGCCTGGATTCGCGTTCCCCTGGTGACAGCGGGAGTATGGGACACAGGCCAGGCCACAGCAGGCCGGCAGGGATGGTGGGGCAGCAGGCTGGCAAGAGGAGATAAGGGGCCTCCTTGGAGCCTGTGTGCAAGTCATTCTCCGGAGGAGACAGCTCAGCCTGATGAGCCTCAATTAGGAAACCCGGGCTGGGAAGGGAAGGGGCCTCTCTGTCCTCACACAGCCTGAGCCTCTGCTCCCGCCTCCAGCACGGAGCTCTGCCCAGGCCCAGCAGCCATGTCTCCATCCTTGACTGCTCTCTTCTGCCTCGGTGAGTCCCCAGGGGTGACTGGGCGAGGCCAAAGGGCAGGCACTGCGCCCCTGGTGAAAGAGGATCAATAAACCCCGCGAGATGAAGCACCCCTGGGGAGCGCGGGGCTCGCGGGTGCTTTCCGACTTGGTGCTTCTCCTGCTCTCCACCGGCTGGTGCTGGGCACCTGGTGCCATCATTTCCTATGGCTCAGCCCCGAGAGGCTAAGCAGGCAGCGAAGGACTGTGTTCCAAGGACGAGGGGCAGCCAGGGCCCTTGACTTGCTCCCGCGCTGGCCCTTGAGCACACTCTCACCGCGGGTGACCTGCTGTTCTGGGTTGTTTCCTTCCCTTTCTAAGACACTGAGCCCTGGAATCCTCCATGGCCCCATGAGGCAGGCCCTAGAACCTCCCTCATTTTACAGTGTGACTGGGACCCGAGGATTAAGTGACTTGTCCCCACAGCAAGGACTCAGATACAAACTAAGGAATTTTGCCACCAAATCCAGGCTGGGTTTTAACTTTTCCCCTTATATTTGACGGGGGTGACGGGCTGAGCGTTTCTTGCTGACGACGACTGCATGTGTCGGTAGTGCACAGCATTATGGTGTTTCCATACACGAGCCCCTGGGGGACTGGCGGACTCGGGCTGATTCACATAGCCATACCTCTCAGCTGAATTTTTTAAATAGTGAGAACATTTAAGATCTATTCTCAGGGATTTCCAAGAGTCAACCCGTGGTTAGCCCTGGGTGGTGGGTGCCCTGCAGGGGGTCTTCCCCCACCTCTGACCACCGTCCCCCAGCCCCGGGGCCCCAAGCTCTAGTGTGCTGTTTCTGTGGGTTCCCTGACCCACGTTCTTTACCACTAAACTATGCTGCTGGTGTTAGGATCTGTCTGCCACCGGCTGGGGACTGTGGGCAAGACCCTGCCTCACTGGCCTGATAATGACACAGGGCAACACTGGTGCCCAGCACTAGCACCCTGGGGGCTCAGTGCCCACCTTGGGAAATTGGCACAGCGCCTCTGCTGAGAAAGTCAGTGCCCAGCGCCCCAGACCCTGACAGCAGGGGTCAGTGTGCACCCAGTCCCCGCAGCTTTGCTCAGGGTCTGGGAGGGGTTGCCCAGGGTGGGCAGAGTCCATCTTTGACTTAAAATTTTAATTGTGGTCGAATGCACATAGCTCAGAGTTTCCCAGGAGTGACATTCAGTATGTTCAGGGTGTCGCAGACCAGCCTCTGGTTCAGAGACCTGTGCCCCTCCCCCAGGAAACCCCAGCCCCAGGGGATTGCCCCGTCCTCCGGGTCCTGCCCACAGGGCCCTGGAGGCTTGAGTTGGTGGATTTAGTTGTTCTGGACACTGTGCACTATCATACTATCATCCCCAGAGTGTGTCCTTAGGGACTCGGCTTCCTTCGCGTAACAGTGACGGGTGGCTTTGGAGAAACTGAAATACAGTGAAATGTGAGTGGGCGTGGGAGGCGTCCGCCAAGGAGTCCCCAGCGCGGGTTCTCTTCTCTCCCCAGGGCTGTGTCTGGGGCAGCAGGTGACCGCAGCGCAGAGCGGTGAGTGCTTCTCCGCAGGCCCTGTGTGACGGGTAGGCACAATGTGGGGCCCAGAGGGGCCTCTTGGTTCAGCCACTGACCTCCGTCACGCATCCCTTCCAGGCCCCCTCCCCAAGCCCTCCCTCCGGGCTCTGCCCAGCTCCCTAGTGCCCCTGGAGAGGTCGGTGACCATCTGGTGCCAGGGGCCTCCGGGCGTGGATCTGTACCGCCTGGAGAAACTGGGATCCAAGAAGTACGAGGACCAGAACTTCCTCTCCATCTCGGCCATGAAAACGAGTCACGCGGGGCGCTACCGCTGCTCCTACCAGAACGGGTCCCAGTGGTCGCTCCCCAGTGACCATCTGGAGCTGGTCGCCACTGGTAACTGGAGGGTGGGGGATGGAGTGTGGATTCAGGGCCACCTGCCCCGGTCTGAACTCAGAGGGTGAGAATAGGGGGCGGGCCTCTCAACACCATCCCATATGAAGATCATTTCCAGGATTTCGAGATATAATTCTAATTTCTAAAATACCTTTATTTATTTATTTATTTTCATGTGGTGCTGAGGATCCAACCCAGTGCCTTGCAGGTGATAGGGGAGTGCTCTGCCTCTGAGCCACGACCCCAGCCCCTGCATGCAACATATTTTTAAAAAATCAAACATTCATGCAGAAACGCCCATGATGGACAGATATCACATCTGTAGGTGGACGGCCCGACCCGGCAGGGCTCTGGCCAAGCCTGCTGCAGGCGGAGGCCACAGGAACAGCGGCTGGCCTCCCAGCCCAGCGCAGTTCTTAACCACACTTCTCCGGGGGTGGGGAGGGGGTTGCACGTTGCCTGGAGCTTGCTTCCAGGACAGCCCGTCTGAAGATGAGAACCCCTTCTTTGGGGCGAGGTATAAACAAACATTCAAACTGAGAACGATGTGGATCTTAATGATCTACTTGATTTTTCAGTATTTTTCAACCTGTTAATCACTTGGACAAAATCAAGATTTGCCCCTGCCTGGGTGCCGGCTGGCCGTGTGCCTCCCTCCCCACGTCCCCTCCTGCTGTCTCTGCCTGCCTCTAGGTGCTGTCTCTGCCTGCCTCTAGGGCCCGCCAGCCGGGCCTCCTCGCCACTTCTTTTGGGGTCCACCTTGAAGGCTGAATTCCCCTTAAATATTTCCCTGGCCCCTACCTAAACTGCACCGTGACCTTGGAGGGCACCGGATGTGCCACGCATCGGCCAGTTTGCCTTAGTTGTTCTCTAGTTTTTATTTGTTAGAACAGACACGGGATCATCGGTTCAGAGATAAAGAGCCGGGTGTGGAGGCGCACGCCTGCGATCCCAGCAACCTGGGAGGCTGAGGCAAGAGGAGGACGAGTGGGAGGCCAGTCTCATCAACTCACTGAGGCCCTCACTCAAAATAAAAAGTAAAAAGGGCTGGGACGTGGCTCCGTGGTGGAGCGCCCTTGGGTTCAATCCCCAGCATGACCTCCCCCCTGAAGAAAAGGAAATAACACAGAAGTGTTGAAGGGGTGAACGGCCCAGTTACCAGGGTTGTTCATTGCTCTTTGCCTTCATGATCCTGTGTGCCAGGCATGTGTCACCGTGGTGTGTGTCGTCACCAGGGAGGGCAGAGCTGGCAGCCCACACCCACGGGAGCACTACAACTCGTCACCTATTGTCCTGTGATCTTGGACAAGTTATTGATTTATTTAAAATTCAAGACAATTTCAGCTTTATTGACTTACGTTTGACAGATGAAAATCACATGTCTTTCAGGCACTCAGTTCGATGTTTTGAAACAGGAATGTGTTGTGAGGTGATCACCATGATGAAGCGATTGCCATATCTACCACCTGAAACACAGCTGCTTTTTTTGATTCGGGGTCTCGTGTGCTGCCCAGGCTGACCTTGAACCCCAGGGCCTGAGGCTTCCCCTCTGACTCCTAGGTAGTTGGGACTACAGTTGTGCCCTACCACACCTGGCCCTATAGTCACCTTTTGAAAGCATTTTTGTTGGCTGAGGAGGTGGAAGAAGGTGGATCACAAGTTCAAAGCCAGCCCCAGCAATTTAAGCCCTAAGCCACTTAGTGAGACTCTGTGGCTGGGGGTGAGGCTCAGTGGTCAAACAGCCCTGGGCTCAACCCCAACCCCCAGGACCAAAACCAAGACCCAAACAAGCAGTTTTGGGGTGAGACACTTAAGATATACTCTTTGACAATTTCAGCCTATAGTGCAGAGTCGTTACCTAAGGTGGACAAGTCACTGTCATTTCCTTATGAAGTAGGGACGTTAATAGTGATGAGTTGACGACAGGTTTTGTTCAGTGAATTGGAGTCTTGCTTTGGAGTGGCCCGAAGCTGGTGCTTCATACAGGTCCCACGGAGGCTGCAGAGCACCGTTACCACGCCTACGTCCTGAACCATGCTGCTTGGCCACTCCTTCAGGGTGAGGGCTTTCCCTGCTGGGCACTTTGATCACTACTGGTCTCCTTCAGCCACACCCATCTCACAGCAGTGAAGTGGCCTCTGAGGCACAGATGTGGAGGGACGCTTCTCTCCAGGAACACAGGGCTCCTTGGTAGCAGAACCAGGGTTTGACCCAAGCCCTGTGATGTGACCTGGACGCGTCCCTTAACCACTCTGTGACCCCCCTCCCTGGGCTGGGGCAGGGAGCGGCCCCTCCAGGAGGGGAGAACTGAGGTAGCTGGACCTGGCCAAGGCTCTGACCCGGTCTTCTCTCCTCCCAGGGGTCTTCGACAAGCCCTTGCTCACTGCGCATCCCAGCCCCGTGGTGCCCCCAGGGGGGGATGTGACCTTGAAGTGTCAGAGCCAATACGGCTTTGACCAGTTTGCTCTGTATAAGGAGGGGGACGCTGGGTTCTACAAGAGACTTGAGAAGCGGTACCTTGCAGATTTCCCCATGGCCCCGGTGACCACTGCTCACAGCGGGACCTACCGGTGCTACAGCTTTTCCAACGTCTCCCCGTACCTGTGGTCCAGCCCCAGCAACCCCATGGTGCTCACAGTCACAGGTAAGGGGTGCAGACCCCACTCTCCTTCCTCAGCCTCCAAGGTGCTCAGGGCCGTTCCAAGGGGTGCATGGGAGGGCAGGGAACCCCGCCAGGTGGCTTTGGGGGATGTACGAGTTTCTTGTTGCTGCTGTGACAAATTACCCCAAAGTTCCTGATTGCACCCACTCGAGCTATCACCTATGGTTCAGGAAGTCAGAATTTCTTTCACTGAGATGAAAGAAATGTCCACAGTCCTTCCTGCGCATTTCCAGCTTCCAAGGTGCCACAGTCCTTGGCTTCCTCCATCTTCAGAGCCAGCTCTGCAGCACCTTCCAGTCTCTGACTGTCCGCCTCCCTCTCCCACCTGTAAGGCCCCTCTGATAGTCACAGGTCCAGTCTCTGACTGTCCGCCTCCCTCTCCCACCTGTAAGACCCCTCTGATGGCCACAGGTTCAGACTGTCTGGGTTTGGGCAGTGAGTACAAGAGTCTTCACTGTGAGGCCTCTACACACAGGTGCGCCTCAAGAGCCAGACTCCTGCTTCAGGCTCAGCCTTTCAGAGACTGTGGGGCTGGGGCTGCAGCTCAGAGTGGCCCAGGGCTCAGTCCCAGTATCAAGGAGGGGGGAGGAGGGAGGGAAAGAGAGAGGGAGGGAGGGGGGAAGGAGAGAGAGTGGGGGAGGGAGAGAGAGAGGGAGGGAGGAAGAGGAAGGGGGGAGGGAGAGAGAGAGGGAGGGAGGGAGAGGGAGGGGGAGGGAGAGAGAAAGGGAGGGAGGGAGGAGGGAGGGAGGGAGAGGGAGGGAGGGAGAGGGAGGGGGAGAGGGAGGGGGAGGGAGAGAGAAAGGGAGGGAGGGAGAGGGAGGGAGGGAGAGGGAGGGGGAGGGAGAGAGAAAGGGAGGGAGGGAGAGGGAGGGAGGGAGAGGGAGGGGGAGGGAGAGAGAAAGGGAGGGAGGGAGAGGGAGGGGGAGGGAGAGAGAAAGGGAGGGAGGGAGAGGGAGGGGGAGGGAGAGAGAAAGGGAGGGAGGGAGAGGGAGGGAGGGAGAGGGAGGGAGGGAGAGGGAGGGGAGGGAGAGAGAAAGGGAGGGAGGGAGAGGGAGGGAGGGAGAGGGAGGGGGAGGGAGAGAGAAAGGGAGGGAGGGAGAGGGAGGGAGGGAGAGGGAGGGGGAGGGAGAGAGAAAGGGAGGGAGGGAGAGGGAGGGGGAGGGAGAGAGAAAGGGAGGGAGGGAGAGGGAGGGAGGGAGAGAGAAAGGGAGGGAGGGAGAGGGAGGGAGGGAGAGGGAGGGGGAGGGAGAGAGAAAGGGAGGGAGGGAGAGGGAGGGGGAGGGAGAGAGAAAGGGAGGGAGGGAGAGGGAGGGGGAGGGAGAGAGAGAGGGAGGGAGGGAGAGGGAGAGAGAGAGAGAGGGGAGAGGAGGGAGAGAGAGAGCGCGCTTATGTACTTTCCCAACATTTGAAGCCAACATTTTTGTTTAAATGTCCCAGTGTAGAGAAGACTAAAGATCCTATTAGCAACAAGACAATTCTGCTCCTAATTTACAGTGAGTTAAAAAAGCCATAGCTAAGATGAAAATGTGTATGTATTCAAACTTATTTTCTTCCAAATCCAGCAAGTGAGGTCACTGTTGAGTAAAGTCACCTTCCATTACTTTTTAAACTTCTTTTTTCTTTTGTTTTGGTACCAGGGATTGAATCCAGGGGTACTTAACCACTGAGCCACATCCCCAGCCCTTTTAAAAAATATTTTACTTAGAGACAGGGTCCTGCTGAATTGCTTAGGGACTCGCTAAGTTGCTGAGGCTGGCTTTGAACTCGCAATCCTCCTGCCTCAGCCTCTGGAGTCCCTGGGATTACAGGTGTGTGCCACCGTGCAGGGCTCGAGGTTCTCATTAATTTTTTGTTTTTTTATTGAGCACATTTAAAGAGTGTTCCATGGGGGCTGAGACTTCTCAATACACACACACACACACACGCACACACACACACACACACACACGCGCACGAACGCACGCATGCACATGCACAGTTACTGGCAGAGCAAACCTGTTTAATAGACGGTGCACCAGCACAGGTGTGACCGTGACCGAGGCAGGCCCTGGGAAGCAGAGGTTCACTTGACAGACCCCTCAGGGTGGTCCAGAAGGCTTCCTAGAGGACACCTTGTCCAGCTGGACCTTAGTGGTGAAATGGCGGGGTGCTGCGGGTGGGTGGGACCCTGGGACCTTGTGCCCTGAGGTGGCAGGTGGGAAGGGAGTGTGTCTGCCTCTTAGAAATCCTCTCCTCGCCACGGTCACTCCTACCCTCTCCCTGAGCTCAGGCGGTGGTTCCTGCGGCCCGGGGGACCAGAGCCAGTCTTGCTCCAGAGATGAGCAAGGATGTCAGTGACAGGGACCCAGGAGAGGGGCAGAGGGGGTCACGGGGACCCAGGAGAGGGGCAGAGGGGGGCCACGGGGACCCAGGAGAGGGGCAGAGGGGGGCCACGGGGACCCAGGAGAGGGACAGAGGGGGTCACGGGGACCCAGGAGAGGGGCAGAGGGGGTCACGGGGACCCAGGAGAGGGGCAGAGGGGGTCACGGGGACCCAGGAGAGGGGCAGAGGGGGTCACGGGGACCCAGGAGAGGGGCAGAGGGGGTCACGGGGACCCAGGAGAGGGGCAGAGGGGGTCACGGGGACCCAGGAGAGGGGCAGAGGGGGTCACGGGGACCCAGGAGAGGGGCAGAGGGGGTCACGGGGACCCAGAAGAGGGGCAGAGGGGGGGCATGGGGACCCAGGAGAGGGGCAGAGGGGGTCACGGGGACCCAGGAGAGGGGCAGAGGGGGGGCATGGGGACCCAGAAGGGGGTGGAAGGTGTATGGGACGAAGTGCAGGTCCTTCCGTCAGCGGTGCCAGCTTCTCCAGCCCATTCCCACGGGGACAATGAGGCAGGGCACTGCTTCCTAGTGGCTCAGGGCCACGGCCACCGATGGAGCACAGACTCCTCTCCTTGTTGGTTTCCCAGGCCCCTCCGTGACCCCCAGCCAGCCACCCACAGAGGCAGCCTCCTCCACGACAGGTGGGTCCAGGGCCCTGGTGCTGGGGTGGGGCATGTGGACCCCTTCCTTCTCCTGGGCCTGGGCTCCTGGATTTGGCCAGGGGCCTCTTCCACAGGTGCGCGGTTTATAGGAGCCTTTACTTCAGCCTGTGGTGAGGTGGGAATCACAGGCCCCTGGACCTGCTGCCCACGGCCTCCCCGTCCCACTGGGCGATGGCGGGGAGGTCCCAGGTGCAGCGAGGCTCAGGCAGCCTGTGATACTGCAGAGCCTGGACCTGGCCTTGGAGCCTCGATCCCAGCCCTCAGCGGTTCTCCAGCTCCTGCGGACCTCAGAGTCACCTGGGGGCTTCTTAAAGGGACTAATCAGCCCTGGGTTTCTGAGTCCTGGGGTGTGGGCTGGGTTCCGCCATTTCCCACAGTCCCCGAGAAGCCAATGCTGGGTACTGCCCTGAGGGAGGCTCCTGTGTGCGGGGTCTCTGTTTCCAGAGGCCCCTCGGCTGAGCCCGGTGCTCACAGGGAGTGCGCCAGGCGGCACCGCCCCCTTCCCCGGGTCTGGGGGGGTGGGGGTCAGGCACCAGGCACCACACACCCTGTTGAGAGGAGCCCAGGGAGGCAAGAAGGCCAGCAGCAGGGCCAGCAGCGTGCGTCCTGTGTGCCCTGAGGATTGCTTGCACTTCCCACTTGTTAAATCATTTTTTCTATTCTATTTTTTTTGGGGGGGGCAGGAATACCAGGATTGAACCCAGGGGCACTCATCCACTGAGCCACATCCACAGCCCTTTTTGTATTTTATTTAGAGACAGGGTCTCACTGAGTTGCTCAGTGCCCTGCTCTTGCTTGGGCTTTGAACTCTGGGTCCTCCTGTCTCAGCCTCCCGAGCCGCTGGGATTATAGGAGTGTGCCACTGCACCTGACTTCTACTCATTAGGAAAAAAAAAAAGCATGTGTGTATACACACACACACACACACACACACACACACACATTTAGTTCTAGATGGACACAACACCTTTGTTTTGTTTTAGTTTTTTTTAGTGTGGTGACCAGAGCCTTGCACATGCTAGGCCAGCGCTCCACCCTGAGCCCCAGCCCAGCCCTCATTCACTTGTACACCCTCTCCCACGTCTCTGTCAGTGCATGCGTCACAGTCAGCCGCACGTGACAGATGTGTAGCTCCCCGCACTGCCCCTCCATCCCCCGTTCCACCCCTCAGTCCCTTTCCTCTGCTGACCGCCCTTTGACCTTTAGGAGGTCCACCACTTGTTTTCCTTTCCCCTCTGTGGCTTCTGCATGTGAGAGAGCCCACAGGACCCTTGACCTTCTGCGTTTACATGATGGTCTCTAGTTCCCCCATCTTCCTAATGCCGTGACTCCCTTCTTCTTTATGACTGAACAAGTCTCCGTTGTATGTACCTATCAGATCTTCTTTATCAGTTCATCCACGGATGGACACCTAGGCTGGATCCGTAGTGTGGCTACTGTGGGCTGTGCTGCTGTGAACACGGGTGTGTAAGGTGACTTTGAACCTTCAGGATAGACACCGAGGGGTGGTAACGGGTCACAGGGTGGCTTCGTGCCTGGTCTTTGAGGAGCTCCATGCTGATTTCCGTACTGATTCACAGTCCCACCACAGTGTGGACGTGTCCCTCTTCCTACACACCCTCTCCAGCACTGGTCATCCATATTCTTGATGCCTGCCCTCCTGCCTGCTGTGAGATGAGATTGCAGTGCAGTTCTGATCTGCATTCCCCTGATGTTAACAGCCTTGGACATTTTTTGTGTATGTGTTGGCCATTCTTATGAGAAGTGTCTGTCTGGTTCACTTGCCCATTGATTAATTGGGTTATTGAGTTTTTGGTGTACGGTTTCTTGGGTTCTTTAGATATTCTAGATACTGATCCTCCCTTCTGTGGGTTCTCTCTGCACCTTCCTAACTGCTTCCTTTGCTGTGCGGCAGATCTTCTATTTTAAAATAATCGAGAGTCGTGGGAAGTTTGCAAGGACAGCACAGAATGATCCTGTGTCCCCTTACCCACCTCCCTGATGGCTCCATTTTACATAATTAAAACACATCACAAAGACCAGGAGTCTCGCATTGGCATGAAGCGTGTATATGGCTCTGTGTCCATCTGTCCCAGGGAGATTCACGTGGTCACCCCTGCCCTCACGCGCAGGACTCCTTGTCCCCCACAAGGCCTCCCCTCGGCCACCCCAACTTAGTCAGCCAAAGACCTGACCAGAATGTGTGGAGGAGGAAGAGTTGGTTTGGCTCTGGGTTTCAGAGGCCTCAGTTCATAGATGGCTGACTTCATGGCTCAGCCCAACGTGAGGCAGGTCTCCTTGGCAGAAGGGCATGGTGAGGAAAGCAGGTCAGAACCCGGCACCAGGAGGGGGGTGTGGGGGAGAGGGGGGGGAGGGAGGGAGAGAGAGGGAGGGAGAGGGAGGGGGAGAGAGAGGGAGGGAGGGAGGGAGGGGGAAAGAGAGGGAGGGAGGGGGAGAGAGAGACAGAGAGAGAGGGAGGGAGGGGGAAAGAGAGAGAGGGATAGGGAGGGAGGGAGGGAGGGGGAGAGAGGGAGGAAGAGGGAGAGAGAGAGGGAGGGAGGGGGAAAGAGAGAGAGGGAGAGGGAGGGAGGGAGGGAGGGGGAGAGAGGGAGGAAGAGGGAGAGAGAGAGGGAGGGAGGGGGAAAGAGGGGGGAGAGAGGGACAGAGAGAGAGGGAGAGGGAGAGAGGGAGGGAAAGGGAGAGAGAGGGAGAGGGAGAGAAGGAGGGAGAGGGAGAGAGGGGGAGAGAGAGGGAGGGAGAGGGAGGGAGAGGGAGAGAGGGGGGAGAGAGGGACAGAGGGAGGGGGAGGGAGGGAGGAAGGGGGAGACAGGGACAGAGGGAGGGAGAGGGAGGGGGAGGGAGGGAGGGAGGGGAGAGAGAGAGGGAGGGAGGGAGAGAGAGAATGGAGAGGGAGGGGGAGAGAGGGGGGAGAGAGAGAGGGACAGAGGGAGGGAGAGGGAGGGAGGAAGGGGGGAGAGAGAGGAGGGGAGGGAGGGGGAGAGGGGGGAAGTGAGAAAGAGGGAGAGGGAGAGGGAGAGAGGGGGGAGAGAGGAGAGGGAGAGGGAGAGGGAGAGGGAGAGGGAGAGGGAGAGAGAGAGGGGGGGGAGGAGAGAGAGAGAGAGTGAGCTGTGTGCAAAATATAAACCCCAGCCAGGTGAGGTGGTGCGTGCCTGTAATCCAGTGACTCAGAAGGCTGAGGCAGAAGGATTGCAAGTTCGAGCTCAGTTATTTAGCAAGGTCCTCAGCAACTTATTGAGACACTGTCTCAAAATGAAAAAATAAAAGGGGCTAGGGGAGTGGCTCTGTGCTTAAGCACCCCGGGTTCCAGTCCCAGTACCCCATGTGTGTCTCCCAAATGCACACCAGTGTCCCACCTTCCTGAGCCACACCCTGCCTGCCTACAGTAACCCCCGCTAGTTAACGCCCTCATAACCCAATCACTGTTTCCTCTGTAAACTTTCTTGCATTGTCATACACAGGAGCTTTTGGGGGACCCTCACATCCAAACCCTAACACACCCCCTTCATATTCCATCCACCCCTCCCCTCCCCACCACCCCAACACCTGCACCTACTGATTAGTTCTGTGTGTATATTTTGCGGTTCTAGAGCAGGTGATGGATGGCACCACCCAGTCTGTGACCGTGCTGGTGGCCTTTTCCCCTGGGCACAGTGCCCTGAGGCCCTCTGGGCTGTTCACCTTCCTTGATTGCGGAGTGGTCTCCTGGGAAGGCAGCGCCACGCACTGTTCAAAAGCTTCACTAACTAATCTCGCGGGAAGAGAAGTGGCCCCGAGAAACCCAGTCCCATGACAACAAGAGCTGCATAGGACAGGTGCAGACGGAGGGGCTTCAGGAGTATTTGGTGGCCAGGTGAAAACGAGGGGAGGTCCCTGGGTCAGCAAATGGCCTTGGTGGAGGGGCCTCCTGAGCTCGTTCCGGGGGCTGGTGAAGACCACCGCTGACATATTCGTGTCCCTATGGAATTCACCATGCCCACTAGGATAGTTAGAAAACAGACAGACAGTGTTGGTGAGGATGTGGAGAAGCTGGAAGCACCTCCGTTACTGGTGGGGTGTAAAATGGAAAGCAGCCTGCGGTCCTTCGAGGAGTTAGACATAGAGTTGTCCCATGACCCAGCGATTTCACTCCAGGGTTTGTACCAAGACAATTGAAAACCTAGGTCCACACAAGGTCCGAGTGTGACGGCTACAGTAGCATTACGCACAATGGCACCACAGCGGACGCGGCCTGAGCGTCCACCAGCTGACCATGGGATCCGGTTCTCTCCAGAGAGGTGGATGCTAAGACTTGGGGCCTTTTGACTTTGTCTCTCCTCAGAGATAGGGGTTCTGGGCAGCCGCTGCCTGTTGAGGGGTCTGCAGAGAGGGGCCCTTGGGGAAGAACTGACATTATCCATGTCATTATAATCCCTCTGCTTAGAGTCCCCCGAAGCCTCCAGGAGACTGATCACCTCACCCAGGAACAGAGCCTTGACCACCGGTGAGTAGCCAGACACTTGGAGCCCAGCAGGGAGGCGTGTGGGACCATCCTGTCCTCTGGGCTTTAACTCATGTCGCGAGCCCTCCCCTCACCAAGACAGCCCTGGGCTGAGCATGGAGGCCTGGGGGCTGGCTCGGAGGCCAGCAGAGGAGCGTTGTGGGGAGGGACGCCTGTCCCAGGATGGCGCTAACAGGAAGACCATCGCCAGTCTCTACGGGAACTTGTTCCCACACCCCACCCACTGTCCCTGCACGGCACAGGTCCTACTCCAGTCCTCTGCAGACGCACTCCAACTGCAGCAGTGTCACGGGTCCTCTGAGGACAGGTCAGGGGTCCCCAGGGTCCCATGCCGCTCTGGCTGTCTTTAGGCCCCTGTCCACCACATTGACAGGGTTCTTCCCCTCCTGGGTTCAGAACTTTCCGGTGCCCTCAGGACGCAGCAGCTGGCTGTTGGGTGGGCGTAGATGTCCAGCCGCTCTTGGCCTCCGGGGTCTGGCTGCGCGGTCCTCTCCCGCCTCGCCCAGCCGCCTGCTCGGCCTTCCTCCTGCTTCCTGTCCCTGTGGTTCCTCCAGGAAGCCGTTCTCGACTCTCCAGGCTGCATTGGCATTGTCCCGTGAGCTCAGTGTCCCGAGAGGTACCTGCTGCAGAAATGCTAATAGCATGTCAAAACTGTCACCTCACTTCTTGGGCTCCTCTAAAATCCGGGAGCCCCACGCGGGCAATGTCTGATTAACCTCGAGGTCCCTGTCACCCAGCACGACGCTGAGCGCCCGGAAGTCTCAGGGAGGACTGAGGACTAAGCGGAGTTGGCACATGGGTGCTTCCCCTGTATCTGTGACAGCTGAGTGACCCTCGTCTGACGCGCTTGGGCCCAGAGGGGCTCTGGGTTTTGGAACACTTGCCCACGGATAGGGAGGTGTCTTGCCGACGGGACCCCAGTCCAAATGGGACTCATGCTGGGCCTCGTGCCCTACACACGGGGCCTGAAGGCAGTCCCACACGGCAGTTTTGTGCCCCTGTGTTTGACCGTGACCTGTCACGTGGGGTCTCCCACTTGGGGGTGTCATCAGTGCGCTCAAAGATTTCAAACTGTGCGAGTCTCGGGATCAGGATGTCACATTAGGGAGCTCAGTCCGTGTGGATCTAACTCTCAGAACGTGGTGTGAGCAATGCCATCCCAGCCTCATGGGGCTGGGCATGGGGTCACATCTGGGCAGCCGCCTCCGTAGTTCCCGTCCTCCCCAGGGGCGGGCAGGTCCCATTTGCCCACACTTGGCCTGCTTTGATTCCTAGCCCTGTCCAGGAACGTCCCAGTCTCTCCAGAGGGGTCCAGCGCTCCAGTTGGTAAGCCGTCCTCTCAGACCGCCCCTTCCCCCTGTTCTCGCCCAAAGCAGACCCTTGTAGCTCTCCTCTGCCCCGGGGAGGTGACAGTCGCCTGCCTGAACGTGTGGGAGGTGAGACAGTCTGTCCTACGCGGCCCCGACACGGGTTGTGGCGCCCTAGGGAGGAGTCGGGCATCCCAGGGGGTGGAGAATAACAGGGACCCAGATCAGGTGGCACGGTGAGAAGCCCAGATAGGGCCTGGGGTGTCCTGGGGATGGGCTCTTGTCCCCTGCTCCCACCCCACCGTTCCCCCAGGTCTCGCCCGCCAGGACCACACCCAGGGGAACCTGGTCCGGATCTGCCTCGGTGCCGTGGTCCTCATTCTGCTGCTGGGTGTTGTGGCAGAGGACTGGCACAGTCAGAGGGGAGCCCCGCGGCCCAGGCTCAAGCAGAGGCCCCTCCCGCCCCTCCCACAGACCCAGTGTGGCTGTCAGGAGGAACACCTCCGTCAGAACCCTGGTCTGGCCGCCTCCAAGAGCCAGATGGTGTGAAGGCCTGCGGAGCTCAGAGACAGTGGGAGGCCAGGCTGTGGGCGGGAGGGGGCTGGGCCTCTTCAGCATGAGCCGCAGAGCCAGTGTCTACGGGGCGCTGTCCCCTTGGCTGTGAGGAGTCCAGTGGAGGCTGCGTGTCCTAGACACCTTCACATGTGGTCACTAAGTCCCTGGACAGGCACCGACGGCCTTCCCTCGCCCTCCTAATACGGGCTCCACATCCATCCCCCACTCACGGCTCACTGTCCACCCTGTGCCCGGCCTTCCCCGTCTCCTGTCCTCAGGTTGGCCCTACCCACCCATCTTCAGCTGTGGTCCGATAAATCTGTTTTTAGAATGGTCCTGGTTCTTTCAGGCAGTGGATGCGCTTCTTGTTGTCATTAGCACACAATAAAAGTCACAGTGCCCCCCGCCCCAGGAGGGGTCATCCTTACCCTGTGTGTCCACACTGAAACCACGGACAGAGCCCGAGCCCACACATGATGTTTCTCTGAACACACTCTGGGGCCTTGGAGCCATTAGGGAAACTCAGGGTGACCTGAGCACCGTGACGCCGTGACAGAGGACCTGATTCCAGCGCACCTGCTAAGTGACCTTATCCGCGGCCTGTTTCTGGAATTTTCCATTTGATATTTCAGATCGAGGTTGACTGCTGGTAATGGAGCTGTGGAAGGCACCCATGTCTGGGGGCAGGGAGAGAGCCTGAAGGTCTACAGGCCCTGACTGGTGCCTCGAGGTGGGGGCAGCGGGGAGGGGACTGCTGCAGAGTGGGGTTGTCCTTTACAGAGTTGAAAACTGGAACAGACAGAGGGACGGCGGCACACACTGTGACACACTGGAGGCCACCATCATGCCTTTAAGACGTGCAGGTGACTGTCGACAACAGTGTGCTGTGTCTCAGAAAGCCAGGAGGAGGGATCTGGATGTCGTCTCCATGAAGAAACGTTGAGGGACAGCCGTTCCCTCTGCCTTGAGCACCACTCGGCGTGCGCGTGTGCTGGAGCGTCACGTGGTCGACGCGCACAACCCCTGTGTTTTCATATCCGTGAACCATAGATCCAGGGGAGGTTAACTTGATGTTATGTGAACTCTACCTTGTCTCAGGTGGCTTTTGCCACTGTGACCAAAACACGGGACAAGAACAATGGGGGGGGGTAGTTCATGTGGGGCTGTTCCAGAGGCCTCAGTCCACGGGTGACCGACTCTGTGGCTCTGGGCCCAACGCGAGGGAGAAGCTCACGGCAGAGGGTGTAGAGGGGGAAAGCCACTCAGGGCAGGGCAACAGGAGATGCCCCATTCACCAGGGACCAAGCACACACCCCAGGACTCGCCCCGGTGACCCACCTCCCCGCCACACCCCACCTGCCCCAGTGTCCACCCGCTAATCCGCATGGATTATCACATCAGCCCACATCCACCCCAGCCTCCATGGACACGACCCCTGAATGCACGGAGCTCCAGCTCCCGCCAGAAGGAACCTCGAGCCAGGGGACCCGGCCCGGGGGGTAACTGCCCCGAGGTGAGCTACGCTCCTGGTCGGGTTTGGCCTCAGGCGCTGCCAGAGAGGGACTGGAGTTCACATGGCATCTCCGCGTTTTATACCCAAACTCAAGCCTGGACCAGATGCCGGGGGAGAGGAGTCCTAACCAGAGTCACCCAGGCAGGTGACCAGGATGTGGATGACTCGGCCCTCTGGCCACCCAGCCTGTCCTCCACAGTGGCCTCCTCCCTGGGGCCTGGACACAGGCAGCTCTTCCTTCCCTGGTTTCTGGACACCTCGGCCCTCATGGACCCATGAGTCCCTTATGTCCCGGGTGCCCTCTCTCTCACCTGTGAGGTCAGCCACGTGCACCACGGGAAAGTAGAAGCTTGCAATTCCACCTTCCATTCACAGATAGGGAGCGTCCCCGGCAGTTCCGTGACAGCCCAGGTTCAGGCGGAGAAGGGCACCCGCAGCCTGAGGACAGGAGAGTGCTTGTGGGCCGAGTCAGGCGGGTCCGGGGAGCCTCGGTCTTGAATGGTGGGGCGTCCAGGGGATGATGTGCACTCGAGGGAGGCTGAGGAGGTGAGCATCAGGGGTCGCTGATGGACAGGGTGTACGGACGGCCCGGTGCGCAGTGTGTGGAAATGACAGCCCCTCAGGAGCCCCACGTCCTGAATCGGTGCTTTCCCAGGCGAGTGGTAGGTGGCCTGAGTCTTCCATGACAGTGCCCCGCTCCTGCAGCCGTGGGAGGAGGAGGGGACTGCGAGGCTGTGGGGGCTGTGTCAGGGGCACACAGGTGGTTTTGACGTCCACGGCTTCCGCTGGGCAAGTCCGTGGGGGCAGCAGTTTTAGGAGGAAGCATCACTTTGCAGGAAGCCTGAGGGACTAGCGCCAGGCAGGCATGGACCTGGAGGTAGGGGGCGTCCAGACAGGAGGAGCCGCAGGGCAGCCACCAACGAGAGAGCAGCAGCGGGGACAGTGGGGGCACTGTCACGGCTCAGTGCTGTGCTGTCTGGCTTTCAGAAAACCAGGAGGGGCCGGGACGTGGGTCAGCGGTGGCTCTTGCCTCGGGTGCGTGAGGCCCCACACTGGACCTCCAGCCCCAAACAAAAATCCCAGGAAAGCCGTCATTTGCAGAGGCACGGCTGAACCTAGAGGACACTGCTGAGTGACATAAGCCAGAAAGAGAGGAACCCCACACAGGCCCCGTGTTTGGGCCCCAGGTGCTGGGCCCACGGCGGCAGAGCACGGCACGTGGCTATCAGAGGCTGGTCCCCAAAGGCAGGAGGGCAAGTTCCCTGGTTCTTGTAGAGCAGCTAACGTGGCCGCCAACGACGTGTAGCTCATACCCGCTAGGTCACTGTGTGGGGCTCCCCCTGCTGAGTACCACCTCAGGTCCTTCCAAGGTCACGTGACGTTCGTGCCACAGCATTTGTTTACCCACTGGCCATTTATCAAGGGTGGACTCTAGTTCTGTTTTCACTGGGTGACTTTCGGGGGAGCCTTGCACACGGAAGCGCTCACTTAACCACCGACTACATTCCCAGCCCCCAGACATCTCTTGTGTGGACTGGACTTCCCAGCATTGTGCAGAGGAATCTGTGCCTGTAATACTGTGGGGTCGGAAGCTGACCTAGCCAGCTCAGGGCCCCGCGGCCAGTCCTGAGCCCCAGCCGACAGCGGATCCGAGCAGAGTGGAGCAGGGCCGCAGGAGCCCGTGCACAGGACACTGCCTCCTCGCCTGGTCCCGGCTCTCCCCAGACAGAGCAGCTCTTCCCTGCTCTCGAGAGCCACCAACACAAAGCTGCCATGAATGCTTTCACCTTTATTCCTCCACACCGTACACCGTGACACCAACCAACGCTCCGCAGCTCGGGGTGAGCGACGGCGCATGCTCGTGTACACCGCAGGGCCGCCCAGCCCAGCCGCTGCCAATCACCCGGGAGGCACCCGACAGCCTGAAGGCCGTGACGCTGGGAGGGGGACTCTGGGGCGCAGGGAGGTTCAGAAAAGGAAGTCATCAGCAGAGGGTCTGTGTCTCTGGGGGTCGCGGCGGCTGCCATCGATGGCCAGCCGCGGGTTGCTTTCCTTGATCTCTCTCAGGAGATTCTGGATGTCTGTGTCGGATTCGTCTATTTTCAACCTGGGGCACGAAGCAGGAGAAAACGCTGGTCACTTGATTCCCAAGTGCCCGAGGGCCTTGTGCTTGAGGGGTCCACAGGCCCTGGCCGCCCTCTCCAAGGGTCTGTGCTGCACAGGAGAGGTCATTAGGCAGTGGCACAGGGTGGGCAGCAGCAGTGTGTGCCTGGATGGTGCTGGCACGGCAGGCACATGTGACAACTGATGCCACCTCAGTGACCCCTGGTGGACCCAGGAGCACCTGTCCCTAGGGACATACACCTTGGACCAACCGAGGTGACCGCCTCTTGTCTGGGCCAGCCCCTCGGCCACCGCACTGGTTCTGTCTCATTTCTAGGATTCACCCTGAGGTAATCCCACTCAACCATATGAAGGTAGACGTGGGGACAGGGGTCAGGGGTCCCTGAGGGCGTCCGCTGCCAGGTTGCTTGTTGGCAGTGAGGCCCCACTTGCCAGCACATCGTTGATTCGGGCTGGGGCTCACGACTGGCCGCAGGGCCCCAGGCTGCCTAGGTCAGTGTCTCATCAGCAGCCTGAAGCACTTTGGCTACCGCAGGCCCAGCTAGCACCGGGGCGGACTGAGGCGACCCTCCAGGTCAAGGGAGATTGCGGGAGCTCAGTCACAGTCCGCCTAGAGGACAAAGCCAACAGCCAAACCCAGGGCTTGCCCACCCGTGGGGCGAGCGAGAAGCAGGTCCAAGACCCACACCCGAAGACCAGGGTGGCCATCAGGATCTTTGGTGTCCAGCACAGAAGGTGTCACTAGTCCGCCTGGGAGTCACTGGAAGGTTGGGTGGCCGATAGAATCTCAGGGCCCAAATCCACGCTCTGGAAGGGCAGGGCCTGGTGCTCACGCGGCTCTAGGATTGGAGCCAGGAAGAAGCCCTCACCCGGTCACTGTCCTGGAACTCCAAGACCCAGCAGGGCGCGTCCGACTGTCCAAAGCAACAGCCCACGCTGCCTTTTGGGGACCTCACCGACGTCGGGGACCGTGGGGGGTGACTCATGAGAGTGCTTGGTAGGGAGGCAGGGCTTATGGCCCCCGGGTCCTGACCCCTGACAGGGACTCCGGGTGGAGCTTCCCGTGAGGAAAGCGTGCAGTCTGCTTCCTCCCCGTTTCACGGCCGTTTCCAGAGCGCCTACGAAGGGGCCTGCAACAAGCAGACCGCAGAGCCAAAGGCAGCTCCCCCCAGCGGGCAAGCTGGCTGCTGCTGACCCCAAGGGCACCTTGGAGGCAGCCTCGCTCTGGACAGCTTCTGTCCAGGGCTGACCCAAGGAGGTGATGGCCGGCCTCGGCAGCCCGCCCTCACATAATCCTGGCTTCTTGGCCTCCCACAAGTGCTGGTCTCCTCTCCGACTGCCCATACAGTGGACGGGTCAACAGGAGGGCTCTCTGGTGACCAGTTGCCCAGGCAGGTAGCTGCATATTGGCAAGGGCTCCTATGAGGGAATCCTAAGGCTTCTGTCTCACCTCAAAGCCCGCCTGGGGGACAGGGCCGGGGCCCGTACCTGAGGGTCTGCAGGGGGCAGTTCTGAAGTCTCAAGGCGTCACACAGCATCTTGACTCCATGGAAGCCCAGGGAGTTCTGGCCCAGGTCCAGGGTGACGAGGCTGCGGTTGCAGCTGAGGGCGTAGGAGAGGTCCTGGCAGCTGAAGGGAGTGAGGGAGCAGCCCCACAGCCTGCGGGGACACAGGAGCAAGCGAGACCCTGGACGGTGCTCCTTAGGCCTCCAGGGGGCCTTGGGGATCCGACCTGGGGCATCAAGCATCAGGGCCTGTCCCCTAACAAGGGACAGAAGAGCGTGCCCCATAGTACACAGGGGGGCTGTGAAGACGGCCGAGTGGCTGGGGCGCCAGCTCAGGTTGAAGGCGACCTGAGTGAGTGGAGACCTGGAGGAGGAGCTCCGGGGCAGAGAAGCGCTTGTGCAAGGGCCCTGAGGTTGCAGATGATTATCTCAAAACCAAAGGTCAAGGCACCACACAAGATGGCAGGGAGGATTAGGTACAGGGCAGCTCGGCAGAGCCCAGGCTGCCATCATCCTCGGGTCTTGCTTGGGTTGAGACGGGTGCCCCCTTGGGCCCTGAGAGGGAGTAGGAGCTACACCTTAGGTATTCTTTTTGCTTGAGTGGAAAGCAAAGACATCTGACCTGTTTGAGGGCACGTAACCACCCAGGTGTCACCAGTTTGGGGAGGTGTGTGGCCAGAAGCCAGACACCAGGAAGAGGGCAATGGGGTTCCAGGGTGGATGGGACTTGGAAGAGGAGGAAAGAGAAACTGGAGGATTCTGTTCTGACTGAAATCATCTGTCCAGAGATCCCGTGGGCTCCGAGTGTCCAAAAGTCCTGGTTTAAGACTGCATCTCATTCCCTCAGTGGCCAACCTGCTCCTGCTGGTGTGAGTCTGGCTTTTTAGATGCCCGTCACCGCAGCTGTGCCGACTGAGGGCTCTGTTTGGGATGGGGTCTGAGCGCTCCATGGCTGGCCTGCTTGGTGGCGCGAGCGTCTGCGCAGACACGATGCCTGGCTGCTGGGCAGCGCCCTGCTGAGGCAGTGTGCCAGTCTTCCCAGCCTCGACCTTGATCTGACACTCGGCTCGGGGAATAAAGGGGCTCGTCAGACAGCCAGGGTTCCCCAAGCTGCGCTGCGCCTGCACCTGTCCACTAACAGTCACACCAAGCCCCTGACCTTGCACACTGCAACTTAGTACCAACCGGGGGGTCAGCTGCGTCCCGCTGCCAGCTCTGCACTGCCCAATGACACAGTGAACAAAGGCACCCCAGATGCCAGTGACCTGGTGGAAATCAAGCTGGCCGCTTGGCCAGTCTGCCTCTGCATCTCGTCTGTTTCCCTTACACTGACGATGGCCAAGGTAGGAAACCAAGCAGGTGTCCCCAGCAGAGGAGGATGGAGAGGGGAACAGCAGGTGGTGGCACAGGAGGCAGTGGCCCTGGCATTTGTGGCCACTGGATGAACCAGGAGGACGCTACACAGGGCAAGAGGAGCGGCAGGACAGGCCCCGTTCACGTGTGGACGGCGCCTGCAGAGACCCCCGTGTATCTGGCCGAAGGGACCCAGCCCTGGCAGGACCTGTAAGGTGGCCCCCAGGGGCACCCACTCACTGGCCTCTGGGGTGTGTTCCCAGGTGCCGCTGGTTCCCACCTCTCTGGACACTGGGACTGGGCAGCAAGGGCTGCTTCTCAATGTCTAGCATCACGGCTTCTAAGTTCCTCCTGATGACCTTTGGCAGACTAGAGCCCGTTCCCCTGAACGTCCTGGTGACTTTTAAGATACCTCTGGATCCCCACGGAGCCGCCCGCTCCGGTGACACCTCCCTCCCTGGCCGGGAGGGTGCAGTAAGTAAGGTGGAACTCACCACAGACGCTGCAGGCCGCACCGCGGTGCCTTCAGAGCCTCACAGAGCGCCTTCAGGCCGGAGACCCCAACGTGGTTCAGCCCCAGGTCCAGCTGCGTCAGGCTGGACCCTTGGCGGAGGACCGTGGAGAGGTGGCCACAGCCCTCGCTGGTTATGCTGCAGCACCACAGCCTGGAGGCAGCAAGGAGAATGGACCGTCAGTCCTTGGGGGCCACCTGAGCCAGGACCCTCACCCTCGGCCAGCTGGGACGAGGAGAGGGAGGGCAGCCACGGCGTCATCTGGATGGCGCTGACCTCGACCACCACCAGACTAGCCTACAGGCAGGGCGGCGGGGAGGCGGCTTCTCGCCATGGCGCTCGTTTTAGTGTTCGGAGGCTTACTGTGCGGACAGGGTCCTGGCACGTCACCTCTGTCCCGCAGACTAAGGGCTTCGATAGCGAGTAGATTTCAGATTCCACCTAGAGCGTGTCCTAGGTGGAACTCCAGGAGAAGCCGACACAGGGTGGGTGTGCGAGACTGTGTGTGTGTGTGAGACGACACTGTGTGGGTACGAGAGGGTGACCGAGTGTGACTGAGTGTGGAGTGTGTGAGTGTGTGACTGTGGGGTGGGTGCCCAACAGGCCCTGCGTGTGTAAGCCTGTGCTCCTCCCAAGTCACGTCCCTAGAGCTGAGCGAGCAGTTTCTCTGCCGGAGGTGACTTCCCGGACAGCAGAGCCGGCAGTGCTCGACAGTCTCTGAATAGGACCAGGGACCACAGCCCCAACTGTTGGTGCTGGGACGGAGCCCAGGGTGCTTTGCCACCGAGCGACCTCTCCAGCGTTTTAATGAACTGTTATTTTGAGGCAGGGTCTTGCTAGGCTGCGGGGGTCCCCCAAGTTGCCCAGGCTGGCTTGGGGCTTGCAATCCTGTGTCTCTGCCCAGGGTTGCTGGGACGACAGGCGTGTGCCCGGACCTGGCAGCCCCTTTCCTCTCTAAGGCTTTGTCCTTGGTGTCAGATGACTTCCACTGTGCCCAGTTGCATGTGGCCTCTGTGACTCGGTTCTAAAAACCGGACCTGGGCACCCGCCACACCCCGCAGGGCCCCAGCGACACTTCTTTCTGTGCTGGGACCACACCCAGGGCCTCATGCAGGCTAAGGGTGCGTTCCACCCTGACCTATGTCCCTGGCTGGCACCAGTTTTCTTTGTCACCATCTCCCTGGTCTCGCCAGTTACAACTGCTAGTGTCATACTTGGGAGTTCCGAGGAGCTGTCTGCTGCCAGCAGACCCTCGGGCCTCACGCACAGCGCCCCGCGGGCCTCACGCACGCGGCAGCCCCAGGACTTACACCAGCGCTTGCAGCTGGCACTCGGGGTAGCGCAAGCCCTCACACAGGGTCTTCACCCCGTCGTCCCCGAGGTCGTTCTTGGCCAGGCACAGGTGTGTCAGCCTCTGGCTGACGACCAGAGTGACAGACACTTCCTTGCAACAGGCTTCCGTGAGTTGACAGTTCTCCAACCTGCAGGAGTCACAGGAAAGGCCAGTGAGCGGAGCACCCCACACCCAGTCCTCCCAGCCGCCTCCAAACAGGGGGTCCTAAAGCCCGTCTCAGTTCCTCGTCCTCTTCCCACCCTGCTGGTGACCCCGTGGGGACGGAAAGGACAGCAGTGAGATGCTGGAACTGTTCACCTGGACCAGAGACGGGAGCAGGCGTGGGGTCACTGGGTGGTTCCACAGGGCTGCCTGCATGTCCAGGGCCACCGTTCTTCCCCTGCGTCCCCAGACCCCACAGGACACCCAGGAGGCGGGGAGACTTACGACAGCCTCTGCACGGGGCACGTGGGGTGTCTCAGCCCCGCGCACAGCAGCTTGGCCCCCTCGTCCAGGAGCTCGCTGTCAGAGAGGTCCAGGCACGTCAGGGAGTGATTGAACTGGAGGGTCAGGAACAGGTCCCCCCACTCCGGTAAAGGGGCAGAGCAGGGCCCCAGCCTGTGGGGGAGACGGAGCCCGTCATTCCTGAGAATCCAAGCTCGGTGGGATGGCCTCCCGTCTGGCACTTGGCTGTGCCAGTGCCCCAGGGCCTGTGCGGTCCAGCGCCCTGGCTGTCACGGTTCCCCAGGGCCAGCAGGCCAAACCTTCTGGGAGCCAGCAAGAAATGCAGGTCTGCATCACCCCGCCCGGCTCTGACGCAGAGTCCAGCGTCCCCCAGGGGAGGTGTTAATTCCTGTGCCACGTCCACAGGATGCGACTCAGACCACCTGGGACAGGACCCAGGAATCCACACTTCAGCAGTTCCCAGGAGACACAGTAGCCTCTGGCTGGACCACAGGTCTAGAACGACATTCAGAAACCCCGGGTGGACATCACGGAGCACGGAGCCTTGCTCTGCTCCCGACTGTGGGCAGGAGGAGCCCTTGGCATCAGGCCTGGGCCAGGCTCTTCTGTGGAGTAGGTGTGGGAACGCACCTGCGAATCGGAGCCAAGAGAGCCCTCACGCTGAGGGTCACAGGTCGGTACCCCAACTGGGGCCCAAGGGGGGTGCCTGCCACGTGGCTGAAGTGACTGGAAACCTCAAGAGGAACAACGGAAGACCTTCTCTCAGAGCCCAAGTCACAGCAGAGGAGCCCACCGAGCGGGGGAGCCAGGCGCAAGGTCAGGTGCCTCCGGAGGGACAGGAGGCTGGGCTCGCGTGGCCTCCTATGGGCCTCCAATTTGGGTATCAACTTCCTGGCCAAAAATCAGCCAGTGGTCCAGGTCTCTAGTCACACGACTCTGTCCTTGTTGACCCTCCCAGGAGGGGGCAAGGAGGGTCCTTTGCAATGGCCAATGCGATGGCCATCAAGCGCATGTGCTGGGACCTGGTTGCCCCTGCCCTCTGCCCTGGTGACAGGCTGGCTGCCCCATTTTGCTTTGTTGAAGAGCCCAGCAACCCCTCCCTCAGCAGAGGCTAATGCCCACTGTAGACTGTCCCTGCTGCCACTCCAGGTGGGGGTGGCCAACACCAGCACAACCCTGCAGAGAACTTCCCAAGGCAGATCTCCAGAGTGCTGCAGGAGAGGGCAGCCTGGGCTCCTGGGGTCCTTGCCTGGACAGGGGAGGCCTTTGGCCTCGTGACCCAGGAGGAACGCGAACCCCCAGTGGCCTGATAGGATGCTCTCCAGATTCTGGGTAGCCCTTAGGACTGGGGGCTTCCCTGTGTGGTGGTTCAGGTTACTCAGTGCTCAAGGCAGGAGGAGACGGAACTCCAGCCCATGTGCTATTCTGGCCAATGCACCCCGGGTGCTGCCATTTCCAGTTAAAATAAGGAAGGTTTTCTTCCAATTTATGCAGATTTGCAGGCCAGGTTGCGATAGCTCTGTGCCAGGAGGGGTCTTGGTGACAGAGAGAGATACCTGAGACATTGCAGCTTGCATCTCCAGTGACTCAAAACCTGACGCAACGAGGAAAGCACATCGTCCAGCTCACCGCCTTCAAGGGTCAGATGTGTCAGCGTCTTGTGTCCTCCGAAAGCCAGGCAGAGGTTCTGATAAGCACCAGCCGGGGAAATGTTTTTGAGGCTAAAGAACAGAAAACAAAGATGAGGCTTTGAGTTCTATCCTTCTGCACATGAACAGAAACAGAGTTGCAGGATGGCGACATTTTGGAACCTTTCTTTCACATTAAAAAAATATTCCCTAGTCCCAGCGACTCGGAAGGCTGAGGCAGGAAGATGGCAAGTTTGAGGCTAGCCTTGGCAACTTAGTGAGACTGTCTCCAAATAAGAAGGGCTGGGATGTGACCAGTGGTAGGGCACTTGCCTGGCATGTGCAAGGCCCTGGGTTCAATCCCCAATCCCATCTTTGGGGCATCATTGACAAAAATTATATAATGTTTAAGGTGCACAACCATGTTTTGATATAGGAACATTATGTAAAGTAATTGCCCCATCAAGCTAATTAACATACCAATCATCTCACACTGACCATTTTCTGTGTCTGGGGGTGAGAAGACTTACGAGATACCCTCTCAGCAGATTTTGAGGGCATGATACAGTCTGAACTAAATTCACATTGCCGGCAGGAGGTGTCTGGCTTGCAGCCATCTCGCACAACAGACTCTGCCCCTTGACCAGCATCTCAGATGCTGAGTTCTAGTCCCTTTAGCCACCTTAGGCTGTTGCAGGAGGGTCAGACACAGAAGGTCACTGCAGGATTCGACTCTGGAATCCTCTTGCGTCTAGAATCGGGACCGTGTGGCCAGTGCAGTCCTTAGTGGGCAAGGGCTCCTATTTCCTCCATCAAGAAAGAAAAACAGGATGCCACTTGAGGATGTCCTAGCTAAGCCGAGAGCTTCCGACTGGCCACCTGGTGAGCAGGCTGTGCGGTCCCCTGCCCCACACCACCTACCAGGTGTAGACCTGCAAGACTTCAGTCCCTCGGCCGCGACTTGGCCCAGGGATGCTCTGGAGGGCACGTGTCACTCTGAATGGCAGTACTTATGCAGGTACTATTCCCCACCTGCATAAATGCACTCAGCTCTCGGGCCTGCGCTCCCCGCCCCCCTCCCCATCGGTGGGTACCAGCCTGGTGAGATTCAGCATCCCGGGACACTGGGTGACATCTGGGGACAGTTTTGGTTGTCACCGTCTGGGGAGAGGGTGCTGCTGGAATGTAGCAGGTGGAGGTCAGGGATGCTGCTCAGTGTCCTACAGCGCAACAGGCAGCCCCTCCTTCCAACAAAGAAGCCCAGCCCTGGGAGTCGGCAGAGGCTGAGATGTGCTGTATGTGTGGCCACCGGGGCTCACGGTAGACAAACAGCGCGAGGGGTCTGCACGCTCTCTTCCTCCTGCCCTTTGGAGGAATGGCCAGGTGACATTGCACATGGCATTAACCTTGCTTTATGGGATCCTCCCACTGTACTCTCCAAGGACAGGAGCATCTCGGCGCCTGGTTGGAGTCTGGGACAGGAATTTGAATATTCCTCCAACATCCAACAGTAAGAAGCTTGGCTGTGCCCCTTGGGATGTTAGCCTGGGACAAAGGACTTACACCACTTTCTGGAGACAGCAGTTTGCAGAGGCCAGCTGGTCACAGAGCGTCCTCACAAACCAGCTGCTCAGGAAGCTGTGGCTGATGTCCAGGAAGACCAGGCTTTTGTTGGAGCTGAACACAGAGCAGAGCTCGCTCCAGGAAAGATATAGGTTCTGATAACTCTGGGACCTACCGGAGAGAAGGAAAAAGTCACCGACCCAATGTCACAAAGGAGAAAAATGGACATCTGTCCTTCACAGTCAAGGTGTTCAGGGTCACTCTGGGTGCTCCCCTTTGACACGTGATTTATTAGTCGTTGAGCACCCCATGAGAAGACCCACACTAGAGGCACCACGGGAGGAGAGCTTGCAGGTCCCACGTCACCATTCACTATAGGAGGGGAAGCCAGGGTCCTGCTGGTGAAGGACTGATGGCGACCCCCTTGTCCAATATGGGACACTTGAACACCTGATTGACATCCACAGAGGGCGATTTGGCCATTTCTCAAGCTAATTCACGATGGAATTCGTTCGACTAAAACTCTAAAACGGGCTGCTGCTCAGAGCAGAGTGTACTCAGTGGTACAGTGCTTACCAAGCATGCGTGAGGACTGGGTTTGATCCTTAGCACACTTAAAGACAAAAACAAAGGCATTCTGTCCCTCTACAACTATAAAAACACACAAAACACTTGAGAAAACAACCTGCCACTAGATTCATCTCCAAGTGCTCGGTTTTCAAAGGCGGATCCTCTCCTCCTGTGCTGCCGTGGACGGCAGGACAGGGAGGGACATGGTGTCTGTGATCCCTGTCCTGCTTTAATTTCCCTGCCTATGCACAGTATCTTTGGAATCACAAAAATAGGATTTTGACTTCAAGGAGAGAGAGCCCCTGAAGCCACAGTGCATCAGAGCCCACGGGGTTTGGAGGGGGACCGAACACTTGGAAATCAGACAGTGGTCTAGACGTGAAGGCTCTCAGAGCCAAGAGCAGGCCTGTCGGATGGGACGAGCAGAAGAGCCAGAGAACAGTGCAAGGGAACGGCTCCTGCCCGCGGGGTACGTGGACAGCTGCAGGCTCAGTGCACACGGCCCACGCAGGTGCTAACAAGGGAGGGGAGACCTGCCCACGGCACTCGGGGTGGGAGCTCCAGGTCCCTCAAGACCAGGCTCGGCTTCCCCCTCCTTCGTCTCTGCTTGGGTGGGAGCTGAGCCGACTCCAGGTCAAGGGGAGCATTCTGGAGGGGCACCACCTCGGACCCCAGGGAAGCACGCGTTGATTCCAACCCTGTGTCTAACCATTCCAGAGACCCATTTTAGGTGCCAACCTAGAAGTGAGGAGGTGGCAAGGTGACAGAACCAGGGTGGGCGCAAGAGGCCAACGCCCCACACCAGCAGGCAGTGACTTCGAAGTGTGACCGCAGGACATTATGACCCAGGAGACTCGAACCCTATGCCCAGCCAGGCGTGGTGTTCTGAAGCCAGATGTCCTCCGAACCCGGAGGACCATAGGGAACGGCATGGGGATACCACAGCACTGCTCAGGAGAGCCCTGGTGCCCACTGTGGTGGGCGGGGAAAGCCACAGAGGTCCGTGTACACAACAGGTCGTTCAGCTATGAGGGAGGAGTCATCCTACCATTTGCAACTGAACCAAGGGAGCCAGAGGGCAGTTAAGGATGAGAGGCAGACCCGAAGTCAGGATGGCACGGCCTCACGCACGTCCTCTCCTATGTGAGGCGCAGGGGCCCCCGGAGGCAGCACAGCGATCTCTGGGGTCTGTGGAAGGCTGTGGGCGGGGTCTGTGGAAGGCTGTGGGCGGGGTCTGGGGAAGGCTGTGGGCGGGGTCTGGGGAAGGCTGTGGGCGGGTCTGTGGAAGGCTGCGGGCGGGGTCTGTGGAAGGCTGTGGGCGGGGTCTGTGGAAGGCTGTGGGCGGGGTCTGTGGAAGGCTGTGGGCGGGGTCTGTGGAAGGCTGTGGGCGGGGTCTGAGGAAGGCTGTGGGCGGGGTCTGAGGAGAGCACCTGGCAGGCTCCTCTAGACGCACCACGCTGGACCCACAGATCCACAAATACGTGTGAGCCCTAAAGGAGAACCAAGCTGTAGCTGGGAGCCGACGGAGCTCTGCTGCCCTCACATGAACCCACGGAGGTGCCCCAGTTGTGGCTGGCCGAGGCCATCACTGGCCAGACAGTGGCAAGCAGGTGAAGAAGGCCTCCCTGGTCCTGATGGGGTGGCCTCTCCTGAACGTGGGATTAACTAGCCCTCCCCATGGTGAGGCCAGAGCATGGTGATCCTCCCTCACCTCCTGCAGTCCACCCACGCAGGTCGCCCCCTTGGCCATGATGGCTCATCTCCAGAGAAGAGCCACAGTGTCATGCTTCCCCCCTCAAGGGTTAAACAGGAGGCTCTGGCCTCCTTCCCTGGAGGCCCAGTGGACCGTGGCAGGGCACTCACCTTCCGTCCAGAGCATCCAGCTCCAGCGCTACCTCCTCCTCGGGGAGCACCCCCTTGGCCACCCGCAGCGAGAGCCTCTGCAGGTCCTGGCACTGCTGGAGGCAGAAGGAGCAGCTCAGGAGGTCCTGGCTGGTGGTCAGGTACAGGGATGCGTCCTTCAGAGTGGCTGTGGCTTTGCTCACCAGCTCTGGGTCCTGAGACTCGTAGAGGCAGTGGAAGACCTCCAGAAGGCCCACTGCCCACAGCACGGGCTCCTCCTCCTCCGACGTGCGCTTCAGCAGCTCCTGCCCGGCTTCCAAGGACGCTTGGCAGCCGAAAGTGGCCTCCAGCTCCCTCGCCCTGGCCCCGTTCAGGAGGCCCCACAGGAAGCGGCCGGCCTGGGCCAGCTGGGGATTCCTTGCTCTGGCCTCCGTGGAAAACAGCTCCCGCACACCCCCGATGTCCAACCTGGAGCCCTGCCACTCGCTGTCCCCTGGGAACTGTAGGATGTAGAAGGCGGCCGCCAGGAACTGCTGCATGCTGAGGTGGATGAAGGAGAAGCAGTCCTCGTGGTCCCTGTCCCTCTGGAGGACATGCTTGTCCAGGAAGGGACGGAGGTCGGCCTCTTCCACCTCAAGTGGCTCCAGGTCTTCTGTATCGAACAGGGACACCCGGGTCCACAGGCCCTGGGCAGCCAGGAGACACAGGGCCTTCAGAGGGCGTCGCAGGTGGTGCTGGGGATGGCCGCCGGGCGCTGGCGTGAACTGGTCACAGAGGAACCTCAGGAACAGTGATGTGGTGGTCTGGCAAGCCAAGCCAGGGTCCTCTCCGCCGTCCATCAGGAGCTTTAGACTTGCGCAGAGCAGCTGGCACACGGCGGGCGCAGTGCCCAGGTGGAACAGGGCTGGGCTGTGCTTCACGGTGTACAGAGCTCGCAGTGCCTGGTCCGTGTCCTCAAGGTGTCTCAGGAAGAACAGCTCCCTGTCGGCCTCCGAGAAGCCCTCCACCTCCACCAGCAGCGGCTGTTCCACAAGGAGCAGAAGCTCCCGCAGGGCCTCAGGCCGCGAGGTGACCAGCAGGGTGGCCTTGGCCACCATCTTCCTCTTCAGCAAGTTGCTCAGCAGGACGGGCACTGGCTTCTTCTGGTTCCAGTCACTACAGATGTCATGGATCAGCACCCCCGCCGGCACCTTCAGCTCCTCGAAGCCATCCACCACGAACAGGACGTTCTCTGCTCGGGTCAGGACCTCCAGGGCGACGTCCTGCATCTCGGGGCAGTCCCTGCAGATCAGCTCTGCGAAGGTGCATGGGATCATGCGGTTGAGCTCCCTGCAGCTGAGGTAGAAGGCGCAGTGCAGAGGACTCTGATTGAACTCCGACCAGTCCAGCAAAGTCCTCTTGGCCTGCGTGGTCTTCCCAACGCCTGCAGCACCGTGCAGCACCACTGTGCGCGGCCTGGCCTCAGGGCCCATAAGTGGACTCAAGAATGGTATCAGCTTCTGGTTTCTTTGGGTGACGTCATAGAAAATGTCACTGTCTTCAGGCCAAAATGTACTTTTCGAGGCTGAAGCAGGCTTATGCTCGAGAACACTGGGCTTCCCATCCTCCTCCTCTCCTGAAAAACATAAAATGCCAGGAAGGCGATTTACCTCGTATGCCCTCAAACACCAAATTTGTGGCATCAGAGGGAGTTCACCCACCTGCCTCTTTCTCCAAGGACTCCTCCAGGTCTCGCAGCATGGCGTGCTCCATCGTGAGCCCCTGGGCATCCTCTGTAACACACAGAAGAAGCTGGACTGCGGGGCCATGGGTTCTCCTGCACCAACAGTCAAAGGAGGCAAAGGAGACCTCCGGGACGGGGTCTGCTTTATTGTGGCAAAATGCACAAGACCGACCACTTTCAGGTTGGAGGGACAGCTCAGCAGGAGACTTGGGGTTCAGTCCCCAGCACCATGAAAGATGGAAACGTGTACAACTGGTACTTCCACAGTGTCACGAGACCATCACCACCGTCTGTTCCCAAACTCCTTCCGATCCCTCACACCCAGAACCACCCATCACCCCTCCCCAGTTCCTGGTACATACTGACCCCCATCTCCTCTCCGGGTTTATTTGGTGAGTTTCGTATAAACAGGCTCCTGAGGGAATGGCCTTCTGTGACTCCCTTCCCTGAGCAGCGCTGGCTGCCCTTCTAAGCTGCGGTGTCCTGCCCTCTGTGGCCGGGAATAGCCCATGGCATGGACAGGGATCTCATTTGTCCACTCACCCACAGGGGACTTCTGGTTGTGCCTACCTTCTGGGAATTGTGACTCATGCTGCCAACGTACACTCTCACATTTTCTTGTTTCAATACCCATCTTCAGCCCTTTTGCACATACACCTAGGAGAATTGCCGAGTTAGATGGTGATTCTATTCTTGTGGAACCACCGAACTGCCGGAAAACATGCTAATTAACCAGGAGAAAAATCAGAAGTCTAAAGCAGGCACCATGGACTGAACTCTGTGCACCAGGGGTCCACCCTGAAGCCCTAACCCCAACACACTGAAGGCGAGAAGCCGTGGAGGACAAATGAGGCCGACGGGACGTGTGTCCTGGTAACAAGGGGCCCGGGAGGCACAGAGAGAAGGCAGCTCTCCTGCAAGGCGAGGAGGGGCCAGCCCGCCAGACCTTGATCTGGCGCATCCAGCCCCCAGAATGGTGAGAAAGTAGCTTCTGCAGAAGGCACCGGGTCTGCAGAGGAGACCAGCACCCTCAGTAGCCACCAGAGGCACAGGCCCGGCACTCCTGGGCTTCCAGGAGGTTGGGTTCCCGCTCTCATGAGGCCTCTTGGTTTGACGAGGAACCAAGCCCCATGACACACAGGGGACACCATCAACTGTGGACGGTGGCGGCAGAGAGCACAGGAGCCTGGGCTGTCACTTACACGCCGCCCCAGCCCCCCGTAACATGATCCAAGCCCGTTGCTCCCTTGAGTCATCTTTGTTCTCCTGCAGATGTTTCCAGAGTCTGGGGCCCAAGGGAGCTCTGAAAGTGAGGGCAGTGGGGCTTTTTGTCACAGCACCCCTGAAACGCACACCAGGAAGACATCCTGAATCCGCTTTGGGGGTCCGATCCCCTCCTGTTGCTGGGCCATGATACCCGAGGCTCAGTAATTGATAAAGAATGGGACCTTCTCAGTTCTGGAGGCTAGAAAGTCCAAGAGGGAGGTGCTGGGAGATCCCATCACCTGGCGAGGGCTTCTGATGCTTCACCATGGCGGAAACAGGAGGACCAAAGCTGCTCCCTCCAGCCTTTTATACTAATCCAGGCTCCAGGGACACCTAATACACATTTGGGGGCAGTGTCACTGTGGCACCAGAGCCCATCACTGAGCCCCCAGCATGGGGTTAATGACTTCTGAAGATCAGAGCCGGAGGAACCCCGTTTCAGGGTTCCGGGGCGCCCTACTCTAGAGGGAGCCGTGAGGGAATTCACATGCCACTCAACACCACGCTGGGCGCAAGGAGAAAAGGGCTCAGGGTCCCCTCCACTTTCACAGAGAGGTGACCTGGGCCTGGGGAGGTGCAGGCGGCTGAGCACAGAGGGCAGGGGGGCACACACCGGCGGGTTTTGATGGAGAAGAGTTGAACTTAACGTGGGACTGAGAGGCTCACAGGAGCGGCCGCCTGCCAGAGAGGCTGGCTGCAGGGAGGGCCTGGGGAGGCATCAGCTAGCTCAGGGAGAGATGGACTGGGACAAGGGCAGCAAAGCAGCCCGCTGGCCACCGGGTGCTGCCAGGTCAGGAAGAGCAGGCAATGAACCAGCGCGTCTGGAGATTAGGGAGCGTTCTACAGGGAGGAAGAGAACCAGGGGTGTGGGGGTGGAGAAGGGGGGGAGAACCAGGGGGCAGGGGGGGAGAAGAGAAGGGGGGGACTGGAAGAGGACCAGGGGGCGGGACTGGAAGAGAACCAGGGGGCGGGGGTGGGGGGAAATGGGGGAAAGAGAACCAGGGGGCGGGGGGGGGGGACGGGGGAAAAAGAACCAGGGGGCGGGGGGGACGGGGGAAAGAGAACCAGGGGGCAGTGGGGAAGAGGGGGGGGAGAGAACCAGGGGGCGGGGGGGGGGAACGGGGGAAAGAGAACCAGGGGGCGGGGGACGGGGGAAAGAGAACCAGGGGGCAGTGGGGAAGAGGGGGGGGAGAGAAGCAGGGGGCGGGACTGGAAGAGAAACAGGGGTGGGGGGGAGAGAACAGGGGTTGGGGGTCGGGAAGAGGGGGGGCGGGAAGAGAACCAGGGGTGGGGGGGTTAGAGAACCAAGGGGCGGGACTGGAAGAGAACCAGGGGGCGGGGGTGGGGGAGAACCAGGTGGGGGGGCAGGGGGAAGAGAAGGGGGGGAAGGGGGGGGAGAGAACCAGGGGGTGGGAGGAGAGGGCAGGGGAGGGACTGGAAACAAACTAGCGGGTTGTGATAGGTGCACCTACAAATGTCACAATGTATCCCACTATTGTGTAATTATAATGCCCCCATTTTAATAATTTAAATTATTTTTATATGATTTACATGTTGAAATGATCATATTTGGAACATTCTGGCTTAAATATGATTAACTTTTAAAAGTGTTCTATAGAAAGAATGAAGACAGTGTAATGGAGACAAAGTGCAAATAAAGATTAAGGGAAGATGAAAAGACCAGCTGGTACCAAGTATCTGCTCAGTGGAAGCCCCAGGCCCTACAGAATGTCACATGGGAAATTGAGACTTCCCGTGGGCTGGAAGCGGTCCTCCTGCTAAACAGGAGCAAGGAGGTGACAGTGTCCCAGCCCCCAGCCGTAGGTAAGGCGCACCTACCTGGAGCTGAGATGCCGTCTCACCCACACGTCAGCCCCACACAGGAGCTTTTAGCACTCAAATTCCCCAAGTCCCCAGAATCTCTCTGGGTAGGACCAGAACAGTATTTAGGATTCTCTGATAGCCTGTGCAGATCAGCTGCCCGAGAGCGCGATTGGAAAACTGGCCACAGTCCAGGTGTGGTCTGCCTCTCGTTTTTTTTTTTTAACAGATAACGTCTTATTGGTACAACGTTGCACCCATTTATCACCAAACGCTGTTTTGAAAGTGCAACAGCAGGGCCAGGGCAGCTCAGTGGTGGAGCACTTGCCTCACCCAGGGAAGTCCCTAGGTTCCAACCCCAGCACCACAGAAGACAGAATTGTGCAGCGATTGCAACCCATAAATGGTACAAGAATTAAGTTGTGCAGTTCTAACATAGACCACACGGTGTGAGGCCTGAAATAATTTACTACTGGAACTTTACAGAAGAAATTCCCCTCCTACCCTGGAGGAGATGCTGACTGGACGTTTTTCTTTCAAAGCAATAGAATTGGGTGGAATTTCTTCTATGTGGGAACTGGAACATCCACAGAATACCGATTTAATTGGTAGCTAATTAGGAACTCAATTTTTTTTTTTCCAAGGACACTGAACACACAACTTGAAGGGCTGGGGTCAGCTCAGTGGTAGGTGCTTGCCTAGCATGCATGAGGCCCTGGGTCTGCTCCCCAGTACTGAAAAACAAAATAACCCTAAAACCCCACATAACTCGTGAAAGAGAGAAAGTGAGTACTCATGGCTGGGGAGACATCTTCTTCTAAATGCGCAGGGAGTTCCTGGTTTGGACCTGGAAACCAACACCATGTTATAGTTAAAGCTTCGTCCCGGGGTTTCCCAAACTGACATCCAGACCACTCATGTATAATCGAATCAAGCCTTTATTGAAGCACACCAGTGGCGACTGACCAGAACATAAAGCTGTTCCCGATCAGCCCCTAACAATTGCAAGGGTGCTCCTTACAAGCCTGAAAACTGCAAAAGGGATGTTCGGGGGTCCAGCCAATGCAAGCCAGCCAGGTTACAGAAGCGGGACAGTGCAGTCAAGCAGAGGGAAGCCTAACCAATCCCAGTTAGCCCAGGCACCCCAGTTACAGAAACAGAGCCTGTTACCCTAGTTACAGAAACAATGCCCCATTAGGTAGTCCCGTGTTCTTAAAGGTTACTATAGCAAAAGGAAAAGAACATCTTGCCCCAGTCACGACCCTTCTCCTTGGCATGGTTGTTTTACAGGATGGAGTCACAAAAGCAAATAGAGTCACCTTTGCTTCTACTCTCACAACGTTATTAGGGAGAGGCCAATGAATCTCTGTCTAGAGTTTCATTAACAGCACCATGAAGTTTACTCAGTTTTTGTGTTTAATTTTTTTTTTAGTCGTTGATAGATCCTTATTTTATTTATGTATTTATATGCGGTGCTGAGAACTGAACCCAGTGCCTCACACATGCCAGGCAAGTGCGCTACTGCTGAGCTCCAGCCCATACTTCATAGTTTTGACAAAGGGGAGCTGCAGACATTAGGGGGTGCTGGGTGAAGGGTGCATGGGATCTCTTGGTACCATCTTTGCAACTTTTCTATAAGTATAAAATTATTCCCAAACAAAAAGGTTTAAAAATGTGGAACATACCATCAAAGGAGGTAAAATAAAATCACAAATACTTGTGCAATATAGCCGCAATCATCAAGTTACCACAACAGGGAGAGCGGAGCGGGAAAAGCCTGAGGTAGTCAGAAGGCGAGAGAAACACGTGTGGCAGGATCCCCCAGCGAGGTGGCCCTCACACCTCCTGACTTCAGAGCAGGGGCTGCAAGTTGCAACAACACTCCAGGCGTCACTGAACCCCCTGGGGACGACTACTCTGAGTTACAAAAGCCCAGTGTCCTTACCTGGGATTGGAGACGATTCTGTGCAACTCATCTTTTCCAAGATGTGCAGGTCGCGTTCTGTAGCCAATTGTCTGGGAATCTGTGGATCAGAATTTGTCAGTTTTTTGCTGGTGGCCTCTTCCACTCACACCACAAGGGCCTCTGTAGGTCGTCCTCCGGCTCGGGAGGATCCTTAACGGAGATTTAAAACTCCTTCATTCATCCTCGTTCAGGTCAGCTTTTGCAGAAGGGCCTGCAGGTTAAACTCTGGCTGCAAAGACGCAGGAAGCAACCTGGTTGCTCTAGCCTGGGATGGCAGGGCCCTTGGACAACACCTGGTTGCTCAGCCTTCCCCTTCCTGCAAGCACAGTCCCACAGGTGTGGGGCGTGGGACACAGACCTGTCGCCTTCCTGAGCACAGGTCACCGCCCCCAGCCTCTATGACGCTCTACCCAAGTCCTGGGGGATCAAGATCTCACCATCCAAGTTGTAGACAGGGCACCAGCTCAAAACTACAGGCACAGGCCTCCGCCGCAGTGGCGGGCCAAGGGACCTTCTCTGGGAGGGGCAAATGCTGCCCAATGAGGGGGGAGTTGAAGGGTGTAGAAAGTAAGTTTGAGGCCATTTTCCTAAGCTTTTGTCATGTAAAATCCCAGGCCTCAGCCTGAGCAAAGGAACACAGAGGAACGTCACCTGACTGGCACCAGACCCTCCACCCTAATGGGTCACTTGACGCTGCCAAGCCACAGGGAACTCCCTATTCACATTCCTGTTCCACCCTAAAGGAGGCCTAATAACCCAGACCCTGGCTTCAGCCGGCCGCTATTTTCTGCCCTGAAAATGAGCCATGCCAGGGTCCACAGTTGACTCCGCCACTAAATACAGAATAGAGAAAAGCCTGCTGACCTGAGGTTCGCTTCCCACCTCTGTCAGGAGTGGGCCCTTTGTCCTAACCCAGGTGGTATCTGCTCCACTGCATAAACCCAATCAAAGCTACTCTTCATCTAAAGTGGGTAAACTTAATGGGATAGAAATTTCATTTTAGGGCTGTGGCTCAATGATAGAGAGCTTGCCTAGCATGTGTGAGGCCCTGGGTTCGATTCTCAGCACTGCATATAAATAAATAAAATAGAGGTCCATCAATAACTAAAAAAAATTAGAATAAAGTATGTTTTATAAAACTCAGACAAAACCAATGTTAGGAAAAACTACAGAATCCCTGGGGGCTCTTCTCTCCAAATCTGTACTCACCAGGGGAGAGCTCAGCTCGAGGGCCCTCGCAAATCCTCCAAGGCTCACAGCAATGCTCCAGCCTCAGAAAGTTCCAGGGTCGAATCCCACCGGGAACTGCCGCTCCCAGAGGAGATGAGGAGTTGACTCCCCAGGGCCAGGACCTGCTCCCGCGTGCACCCGGGGCAGAGGATGGGGCTATATGAGGCGCTCCACCAGCCTGCCTCTGCGATTGGCCCTTGGGCGGGTGGGCAGGATTCCTTCCCACCCCAGGCCTTGCTGCTGGGTGGCCCTCACCTCTGATGGGGACTCACAGGAGGCACCTGGCCTGCCCTTGGCCAATCTGACTTAATTGGCCTGGGGGAGTGGGAATCAGGATTCTTGGTCCAAGCCCCTTTCTGGATCCCCTGGGTCCGGTGGGCCATCAGGAGGCAATAGGAGACGTACACTTTGAGCTCTGTGCAGGGCCCCTGGCTCTCTCAAAAGCCCTTTTAGGATTTTTCTAATAGGTGTGTCTTCTGTTAAATATTTGACCTTTTGTCTCCCCCCTCCCAGAAACAGCTCCCGAGGTTGAACACAGTGAAAGAAGCCGGCCACAGTGGCACACGCCTATAATCCCAGCTACGCTGAGGCAGAGGCAGAGCTGAGGCAGGGGAATGGCAGGTTCAAGGCCAGCCTGGGCAATTTAGCCAGACCCTCTAGCAAAGATCGAAAGGCCTGGGGAGCTGGGCGTGGTGGCACTCTCCTGTAATCCCAGCGGCTTGAGGGGCTGAGGCAGGAGGATCACCAGTTCAAAGCCAGCCTCACCAAAGGCGAGGTACTAGGCAACTCAGTGAGACCCTCTCTCTCTAAATTAAATACAAAATAGTGCTGGGGATTTGGCTCAGTGGTCGAGTGTCCCTGGGTTCAATCCCCAGTACCAAAAAAAAAAAAAAAAAAAGGCCTGGGGATGTGGCTCAGCAGAAGAGCACTTGTCTAGCGTGCAGAGAGCCCTGGGTTTGATCCCTGGTCGGTCACACACACAAAGTGGAGATGTCTGTTGCTCTTCCTGAACAGGCTCTATCAAGCGCACCTGAGTTTGTGTTAATGGGTGCTATTTGGAAAGCCCCTAGATAACGTGTCACGGGATGGGGCTTATTGCCAGGGACCAGTGGTAGAAATTGGGAAATTCTGATGACCAATAATGTGGTTAACCAGGCCCACCTGAGGAAGCTCCCCAAACAGGCCTCCTTGCTGGTGAAAACACTCACATGTGTCCAGGAGCATGCAGCCCCCCAACTCCCTGGGCGCAGGGGAGCTCCAGGGAGCCCCTCCCAAGCACCTCAGCCTCCAGCTGTCCACCTGGACCTTAAAACAGCTTTGTAAGAAGTGGGTCTACGGAGCTCTGCGAGCCCATCCAACCACTTAACTGAACACCAGGAGGGGTCACGGGTCATAGAAGCCCCCAGTTCAGAGGCAGGTGGTCAGATCCAGGGCAGAGCCTGGGACACTCGACTGGCATCTGAACTGAGAAGGGGGACGGGAGGGCGGCAAAGATTCTCTGACCAAATTGTCAGGCTCCCGAACCTTCCCCTAGGCACCTTCCCCTAGGCCCCTGTGTGCCTCCCGGGAAATCCAGTTGTAGCAAGTCGTGTAGCCAGAACCCCACCGCCATACCTGCTCACACTCCATGTCCCATCCTCCACCCCCAGGTGGCCGCTGGTCACCCCTGCCTTCAGCAAGAACCCCCAGCCCCACTTAGTGAGGACCCCATCCCAATGCTGCTTCCTGTTTTCCATCCATGCCCACCCCCTGACTCTAATTGCCCCTGCCCGGGCTGTGGTTAACCAGGCAGTGAACCTGGCAGTGGTCCGAGTGAAGGTCTTTCCACATTTTGTTTTTTCTTGCTGGGGATCAAACCAGGGCCTTGCACATGCTGGGCAAGCGCTCTACCTCTGAGCTACACCCCAGCCCTTTTTATTTTTTGCTTTGACAGAGTTGCCCAGGCTGACCTAGAACTTGGGATCTCCTGTCTCAGCCTCCTTTGTCCCTAGGATCATGGATGCACTGGCAAAGTTAGCCTTTTTAAAAGACGTTTTTACTTGTTACACTTTGTGGTGCTAGCAACCCGACCCAGGGCCTCGGCATGCTGGGCAGGCGCTCCACCACCGAGCCCACCCCAGCCTGTGGAGGTTTTAAGATAGACAAATGCATGGAGATTGAGAAGTCATCTTTTGCTTCTTTCTGACTTCTGTTCTTCCCAGGAATCGGGACTGAAATGTCGGGCAGCATCCCCTTGGTTACGTAATTCCCTGGGGAGGATGACAGATTGAAACAGACTTCTGTTGGGATGAGTGGCCTGGGGTGGGTAGACAGAGCCTGCAAAGGTGACCGGCTGTGTGGAAGAGGAAGAGTGTGGCCTGAACAGAGCCCTTGAGGAACTGGTAAGAAGCCACAATCCAAAGCCATCCACGGGGCCGAGGGTGCTCAGCGGCAAAGGCTGGGTTTCCACGCATGGGGAGAGCAGGTCAGCAGAGCGCCCAGGCCACCAAGTTCCCCAAGCTCGGGGCTCCCAGCGCAGGCAGGGGGATGTCTGCCTCGGAGGACCCTGTCTGAATTGGCTGCCTCTAGACAGACTCTGGAAGCCAGGAGCCAGCTCACGGGGCCCCAGGAAACAGCAGCAGCCGGCGGGAGCCCCAAGCACAGCGTTCGGGTGAGACGAAGCTGTCCGCACTGCGTGCAGACACTAGAGGTGTGGGCTGTGCCTGCCTCCTGGGTGACATGGCCCCCTGGTGACCGGTGTGGCAATGGCTCTTCACTTGCGTGGCACTACTCTCTAGGACAAAGCGAGTCCTCGGGTCCTTAACTGTGTCCAAGCGCGTAGCAGGTGTGACGTGTCGGGGGTAAACAGGGGAACAGAGTCCTGAGGTTTTCTTTCCATGCTCTTCTTTGGGGTCTGGAAAGAGCCACTGAGAAGGTCGGAGCAGAACAGAGGGCACCTGAGGAGACCCGCGTCAGCAAGAGGAGGAAGCTGGCCGCGTGTCCCCCGGCTCAGAGCTTCTGGAGGGCAGAGCCGGTGCCTCAGCACGAGAGGTGTGCCACAGGCAGAAATGGACCTCAAGAGTGGCCACGTCACGGTGTGGAACTGCCTCCTCGGGAACCCCCAGTGCAGACCTGTGTTTTATTTTGTGGGGCTGAGGATGGAACTCATGCATGCTACGAAGGCACTCAGCCACTGAGCCACACCCCAGTTCTGTTTAGTTTTTTTTCTTTTGAGATAGAGTCTCACTAAGTTGCTTAGGGCCTCTCACTAAGTTGCTGAGGCTGGCCTTGAATTTGAAATCCTCCTGCTTCAGCCTCCTGAGTACCTGGGATTACAGAGGCACTCCACCACGCCCAGCTCCAGTTCTTTAAAGAGCCACACAAATAAAAAACACATGCACACACAAATAACACACACACCAAAGTGTACAAAAGTAGGCCTTGGAGATGACAGACAGTCATGTACTTGAGCAAACAGAAAACTTCCCTGAAATCGTGCATGTGGTGTGACTGTCACTCACGACTGCACACTTGTGTTCTGTGTCCATCTGTATATGGCGTTGTACATCCATACCTGCTAGACCAGGTGACACACAGCTGTGGACGGAGGACACATTCCTCACACGCAGGACCGAGGTGACTAGTTTTCACGTAATCCTACGCACGACTCAGGTCCGCGCTGTGTGTGGTCTTCCTGCCTTGAAGGTGGTTCTCACGTCACTCTCCCAAGAGGACTTCCCACTACTGAAGCCAGGCGGCAGTCAGTGTAGCGAGGTAAATGGGTCAAATTGAGAAAACAGAGGCCAGTTTGAGTCTGGGAAGTTGGAAATCACCTCTGGGAGGCTGGACCATTTATGTCTCCGAAACCCTTTGCTATTCCACCTGCCACTAAGGTAGGTAGTTAAGCATCTCGGAGCAGAGCGCTGCTGATCTACGCCCCCTGGGCTGCCCACCTGCTCCCCCAGGCCATCCCACACCTCCCCCGGTCACGTGCAGGCTGAGGGGAAACGGATGAGGTAACAGACAAGAATCAGGAGAAGAGGGGGAACTGGGATGTGCCAAGGGGACAGGACGTCCCCCCCCCACGGACTCTGCCTGGGTCCTCGTCTTCCACAGGGAGAAGTCCGTTTGCGATCTCTCCGAGTGTCTCACTTTCTACTCCACGCTTGCCTGGGCGAGCTTCTCTGGTGTTAAACTCCAACACTGGAGGAAGCAGGACTCGTCACCGTCACCGGCAACCGGCGGTCTCAGTGTAAGTAATACCTTCGGCCCTCTCTGGCCCACTCACCTGTTTGGTTCCAAGACCGTCCACGACACCCCCCACCACCACGGAGCTGATCACCTGCCCCATTTGCTCCCAGCTGGATCCCGGGACCGCGTGTGCACCGGGTGGCACCTGGGTTCTAGTGAGTGAGCAGTTCTCTGCCCTCCACAGGCTCTGGGGGTGCTCCCTCACCCCTCTGCACTGTCAGGAGCTGGCATCTGCCCTCGTGAGCAACCAGACGCTGGAGACTCTGGACCTGGGCCAGAACGCCTTGGGACTGAGCGGAGTGACCGTGCTTCTGGAGGCCCTGAGGGACAGCAGCGGGCCCCTGAGGACGCTCAGGTATGGTCTTCCTGCTCCACGTGGGCTTCCCTCGAAGAGATCAGTGCTGCCCAGGAAGGGGAGGCGGGGTGACACACCCCTTTCCCAGCAGCCCCTCGCCTGGGGGAGTCCATCCACTGCCCGCTTCTCCTAAGCGCTAATCTTGGAATCAAGTATTGTCCAGTGTTGTCCAGCACACTCGGTACTGGGCACGCGGATGCCCAGACCCCCTGGGGCACAGGCTGGAGCTTGCCTGTAGGTGCACAGGACTGGCCTGGGCGCACCGCACACCCCAGCCAGGACGCGTGGTTCCTGCTTTTGCCGTCTCCGGGGTCCCAGAGTTGCCTGGGTCCCCGCTGAGCGGAAGCTGGTTCTCCAGGGGTTTCCCTGACGTGGGAACATCTGCAGCCCTCCAGTACCTTGATCTGTCTTTGGCTTCCTCAGGCCTTTCCCCAAAGCCCTCGCAGACGGCTCTCCCTTCCAGCAGAGCAGACCCACATTTCCTGCTCTCGGACCACAGGTGTGCACACTGTCACCAGAGGCCCCGGGGAGAGGAGAGCGGGCCGTCCCCACCTGCCAGGTGGAGCAAGGCAGAGGAGGAGGGATTTATTTAAGATACAGGCAGGACGGGATCTGGCCAGGAGCCGGCCAACCCTGCTCTGGTCCTCTGTGCACCGTCCCCACCTCCACTGCCATCTCTTTTCGGGGAGGATTGGGGTAGGGACCAGTAAGCGGTATTCCTATTTCTCACCCCTTGTAAAAGTTGTGGAACCTGTGACACCCCCGGTGGCCAGCCCACTGTCATTCACTCCTGCTTCCACAGGAATGTCCAAGCTGGCCTCATTCAGGGGCTGTTAGTTGTAGACATGGCGACCACTCAACCTGGTTTGCAGTGCAGGGGTGTGTCGGGGGCTGGAGCAGCGGAGCCATAATGCCACCAAGAAGTATGGTGGGACCTCGAGCCCTGTGGGCTCCCGCCTCATGTTGTGGTCTGGACCTATTTCTGTCCCCTGTTATCCCTCAGCGACACCCTCCGCCATCCCATCTCACATGAGTGGGGCTGGACATGGCGGCCACGTGGACCCAAGCTGATGTTTCACCCTGGGGTTCGCTTTGGCATTCTTGGTTCTGTGAACGACCCCCCACCACTGGGACTCGGGACCAGGGCCCTGTCCACGAGCCACACCCCCTGCCCTTTTCATTTTCTATTCTGAGACAAGTTCTCACTAAGTTGCTTAGGGCCTGGCCTTGAACTTGTGATTCTCCTGCTCCCGCCTCCCCAGCTGCTGGGATTAGAAGGTGCCCCAGCGTGCCCGGCTCTACTGAATGTTTGACTATCCAATATCTTCTTGGCTTTAGAAAAAATTTATTCATTCACTCAAATATTTTGTATTTTAGTAGCACGTGTGTGTGGGGCACAGTATGATAACTGGATAAATGTATAGAGTGTGTGCTGATCACATCAGGGTCTTTAATAATTCTATCTCCTTGAACATTTAAAAATGATTTTAATTGACCTGTAATAGTTGTATGTATTTATGGGGTACAGTGATCATATTTTTTGAGGTGTTGGGGATCAGACCCAGAGGTGCTCTACCACTGAGCTGCACCCCAGCCCTTTGTCTTTTATTTTGAAGGGGGGGTCTTTCCAAGTTTCCCCGATTGGCTGTGTGAGGAGCTGGGATCGCAGGTGCGCCCGCACTGGCTGGCATGACGCTGCACTACACGTATACAGTGAGTGCTGACCCAGTGGGCACGGTTCCCGTTCCCGTCTCCTTATTACCTTGTGGAGCCTTTGGGCTCCTCTTCTAGTGACTCAAGATGCACACTAGGCGCTGTGAACCGCGGTGCCCTCCCTGCGCCGTGGAACGCCAGGGCTGTGCCTTCTGTTTGGTGCTGTCCAGTCTCCTCTGTCCTCCTGCACCTCCCCGCCCTCTGGGAATCTATTCTGCATCCAGATGGACTTCCAGCTTCTGCGCTGGGGAGACGCGTGGACTTGTCTGTCTTAGCCATCCTTCTTGGGAGGTCATCTGGCTGGGGTGAGCGCCTGTCTCTCCAGCGGGCAGCACCTGGGCGGCTCCCACCTGGCTGGACAGGAAGGTCAGTGGGAGCGGCTGCCTGAGGACAGGTGAGCCAGCAGAGGGGACTGGAGCGAGGCTCTGTGTGGTGATTACAGAAAGGACTGCGGCTGGGGGAGCCCGTTGCTGGGTTCCTGGTCTTTGCAGGACGTGTGTCTGCACTTTGACGTTTCTCAGGATCGCGATTTTGTGGATCCAAAAATGTCTCCCGCCGCAAGTGTCCTGAAAACTTCCTGGGCACTTGGGCCATTTGTGGTGAATTTTGGGACAACAGAACTAGCTTTTCTGTAAACGCTGATGTCCTCTGGTCCCCCAGGTTGAAGATGGACGCGTGGAACGCGAAGGTCCAGGAGGTGCTGAGGGAGGTGAAGGAGAGCAACCCTGGCCTGACCCTGGACAGTGCCGTGGGGACGAAGGCTCCCTCCTGCTGCCAGTTCTTTTTCTCGACACCCTGAGTCTTTCTCCCTCCTGGCTGTGTGTCCCAGGGGGGTCTGGTCTCGCTCTCATGGTGGAGGTCAAGGGGCCAGGTGGTGGTGGTCCCTGGGCTGGGGGTCAAACGTAGGCTTGAGCGTCGATTTCTTTCTTCACAGGGAGTTCTGGTCACGGGCACCTCGGGGGGGTAATAAAGGGAAGGTCCTGAGCTTGGAGCTGCCTTTGTCCATGTGCTGGGGGGGTCACAGGGGCGGGGCTGGCCTATCAGCTGGGAAAAGGGCGGCCTGGGAGTGTGCTCAGGACTGTCCATCCTCTGTCCTTGGCCTGATTCAGTCGCTGCCTGGTGACTACAGGATTGGTGTATGTATGTATTTTTAATACTGTTTTGGTTGTAGATGGGCACAATCTTTATTTTTGTGTGGTGCTGAGGATTGAACCCAGTGCCCCACGTGTGCCAGCAAGCGCTCCACCGCTGAGCGGCAGCCACAGGGTCAGTATTGTTGTTATATCCTAACTTGGGATTTGGCAGATTTTTTCCCCAAAGGGCCAGATAGTCACTTTTAGGCACCGAAGGCCACGTAGACCCCGCCACGCTGCTCAGCCCTGCGCTCAGAGCGGGGAAGTGGCCACATGGGTCAACAGGTGGGCAGGACTCTATGCCAACAGGGGCTTGGCCCTGGGCCACAGTGCTCCAACCCCCCGTGCACTTGGGTGACATGTCTACATGTCGTGCAGTGCTGGGGATCACACCCAGGGGTCGTGCGTGGGGCGAACCTCTACCACTGAGCTGCATCCCTGGTCCTTTAAATGTATTTTCGTGGAACTTGGCAGAGATTTCCCCAAAGAGATCTATTTATTTCGTAAGCAAAGGAGGACCAGCACAGAGCCCCTTTGAGGCGGGTGTCCTTGGAGTGTGAACGGATGCCCTTGGGACTGGGCAGTGCTGAGAGAACTTGCTGTTGTCACCTGAGGGGGAGCTGCTGGCGTCCTGCAAAGATCAGAAAGGCGTGCCCACCCCCAGCCCAGAGAGGTCCTTCCCTGCTGTCCTGGTGCTGAGGAGGCACAGGATGTGGGACAGGGCTCTGGACATGCTGGGGCTGAGGTTTTGACAGCTCCTCTCTTGTAGGTGAGAAAAACCTCCTGCCGGTCTTTATTTACCCAGTGGGGAGACTGCGGGAGGGGGCCTTACCCTGGGGACACTGTTCAGGCCAGACCCCCTCACAGGCTTCAGCCCCAGAATGGCTGACACCCAGGGCCAGACCCTCTCAGGGTGGGGTCCCCTGTGCACCAGGGGTGCAGCTGTATCCCTGTTTCCTGCCCACTGGGGCCAGCAAGACCAGTGAGATTTAAAAAGAGAATAGAAAATAGTGAAATGCGTAGGGACGGATGGGTGTTTCCGGGGCCGGGGGAGGGGACGCAGAGTGACTTGCTCTGTGGCTCTGAAAGTAGCTGCCTGTGGTTGTGAGGGTTAAGTCCCGGCCCAGTTCCTCCCCTGAGAAGGTCACAGTGGGAAGTGGGATGTGTGTGTGTTGCCACCACAGCGAGGGCTCCAGGCATCCCAGGTGTGCCCAGGGGCAGGACCCCCAGCCGCTTAGTGCACCTGTGAAAGTGGGCTTTGCAGTAGGAGTGACTCCTACAGGTGTAGAGGTCGCAGCAGGAGAGGAGATGGCGCAGAAAGACGAGGTGCAGAGTGGGAGAGATGGGGCTCAGACGGGGGAGGCCGGGCCACAGCACCGCGACCGGGGGAGGGGCCGTCCTCGGGTGTTTGAGGCATCACTGTGGGGGCTTCGCTTACCTCAGCCAGGAGGGGAGGTGGGTGGCGGGGTGAGGTTGGAAGCACCCCTTCTTTTCCTGAACAGGTGAGAGCAGAGTAACTGGGTGAATGTCTGCATTTACAGCCATCCCAAGACCCCAGTGGGCCTGGCGTGTGGCTGGTCTCCCTGCGCCTGCAGCTCTAGAGAAAGCTGAGTCTATACGTCGGGCCCAGTAGGACTGGCCACCATAAAGCAATCCTGAGGCATGCTGGTGAGCGTGCCACCCGTTCTCTTGCAACGCCTCAAACCGCGGTTGCACCATAGTGAGACTGTGGTTGCCTGCAGGTAACTTGGACTCTGGGAATGAAGCCGAGGACCAGGGTGCTGCGATTATCTGAGGGCCACACTGGCCTTCATCTACCGGGGACAGGGTGGTCTATGGAACAGCTTGTGTTTCCACAGCTGGTTTTCTTTTTCTTTTTCTTTTTTTGGTGGTGGGACCAGGTATTGAACTCAGGGGCACCTGACCACTGAGCCCTATCCCCAGGGCTTTGATTTAGAGACAGGGTCTCACTGAGTTGCTTAGCACCTTGCTGTTGCTGAGGCTGGCTTTGAACTTGAGATCCTCCTGCCTCAGCCTCCTGGGGTGCAGGGATTACAGGCGTGTGCACCTTATGCCCTGCCATAATTGGTTTTCCCTATGGAAGAAAATGAAACAACTTCTAAACATGAACTCATGATAAAATAGGCAGAGAGCACCCAGTTAAACAGGAGGGGTGAAGATGCCGCTGGGTTGGTGAGAGGTTTTAAAGGCTCTGCGGGAACTCAGAAGCCCAAAGTGCTTGGTGGGGCCGGGGAGCTGCCCCGCGGTGGAGCCTCGCATGGCACATGTGGGCCCTGGGTTCCAGCCCCGGCACCAGGAAAAAAAGTGTTCACCAATGACTGCGCACAGAACCTGAGTTGGTATTCCTACCATCTACAAAAGATGCACGGGGCTGGGAAGGCGGCTGGAGGTTACCCGTGTCTGTCTGCCCGTCACGTAAGAGTCAAACATGCCTTGAAAATCTTTACCTAGAAGACATTTGCCCAGGTTGGAGTTTCAAGGTCCCAGCAGACATGACGCTTGTCAGGAAACAGACATCTGTGTCCCTCTGTAAAGTCCTGTGATCGGTGCATCATGATCCTACAAAGCAGTGGGGTTCACGGCAGGTCATGTGACGACACACGCACACTGTGGTCAGTTTCATTTCCCTGTCCCCCTTTCCCTCTCATCCTACCCACTGTGCTATTTTATGAAAACCACTTCCCTCCTCGTTTCCAGCTTCCACAGATGAGAGAGCACAATCAACCCTGAGTTTCTGCTTCACATTTCACTCAGCACGATGTTCCCCAATTCCCACCACGTACCAGCAGGGACATGGTTTCACTCTCCTATGTAGCTGAGTGGAACCACTAATACACACACACACACATATATGTACACACACACGCATGCAATGCACGCACACGCACACACGCACACGCACACACACATGCACACACACACGCACACCCATGCACACCCACGCACACCACATCTTCTTCATCCGCTCATCTGCTGAAGGACGCCTGGGCTAGTTCCATGACTTGTGTCACTACAGGATGTGGATTTGGGTTCTTTGGGGTAAGTACCCAGGAGTGCACGTGGGTCACCTGGAGTCCCACTCCCTATGCACACGATGTGCCACCTGGCCTCTGGTGCGCGTGGCTGGTTTGTGTGGGACCTTCCAGCAGTGGTGTGAGCAGGTGGGTGGGTGGAGAGAGCAGGTGTCACGAGCAGGTGTGGCATCGTCCGCTGGTGAGTCCAGTTGAACGAGGGAAGTGGATGAAGGGCTCTGAGGGCTCAGAGAGCAGCTGGGGCTTCAGTCTTAGAGAAGCGGAAGGCCGGGCGTTGGGTGCCGCCAGCCCAGCCAGCATCCCAGGTGGCTGGACTCAGAACCCTGAAGACCTGCAGTGCACCTGTGGCCACCAGAGAGCCCAGGCAGCGGGAGGGCTGAGAGCCCGCGAGGTGTCCGCGAGGAGGAAGTGGTCAGAGGGCGGATCTGCTGATGGAGGGGGTGGTGACAGCGGAGGAGGCTGCTGCACCTTCCAGGAAGCCCTGCGGTGCTGGCCACAGGAAGTGCACCCAGGAAGCAAGTTCAGGGCCAAGACCCAGGCTGGGGGTCAGCCAGGGCGGGCGGCCCCGGGCAGGGTGGGGTGGGGCGAGGCGGGCCTTCTTCCCCGAGTGCCTCCTGGTCTGGAATCCCAGCCCCTCTCAGCCTGCAGTGGGTCACCCGCTCATCTCAGATGACCCCAGCATGGCCCAGCGGGAGGCGGAGGTTGGGGTGTCTGACCCCGGGAAGGCAGCTGTCCCAGGGCGGACTTTGGGCCTTGGTCCTTACCTCCTGCCTCTGTGGGAAGATTTCCTGTCCTGGTCTCCCCGGTGGCATGGCTCAGGACCACCAAGACTCAGAGGCAACCTGTGGTCGGTCAGCGGGCGAGTGCAAGGGGTGCATCAGCTAAGGGGGAGCGTTCACCGCAGCACTGCTGGGCTGGAGATGATGGCCGGGTGGACAAGCCACTCGAGGACCCTGCAGCTGTCCGCCTTCACCCAGGAACAGGCTTGTGTCAGATTCACCCACGGGGTCCCAGAGCCCCCATCCCAGGTCCCCACCAACCCAAGAACTTTCAAAACTAGGAGAAGAATAAGGGGGGAAAGTTCTATGAGCATGTGACAGGCAGTACGGGCGTTCCTGTGCACAGGGGCTGCGTGATCTCGCACGAGGGATCCGAGCAGCCAAGCTCACAGCAGAGTGGGGTGGCGGCAGGGGACTGGGGCCGTGTGGGTCACAGGCACAACTTCAGTTGTAAGAGGAACAAGTCCTGGGACCGCAAGTATAGCCTGGCGGCTGATGAGCAGCACCACGCAGTTCCCTTGGACCGTGCAGAGCCGATTCCTGGTGTGCCCTCCTCTCCCAGTCCGGCGGTCACCTGTGAGGTGCCGGCACGCTGATTGGTGGTGTCACTACAGTGTCTGTGTGTGTATCCAGTCACCTCATCGCACACCTTGAGAAGGTACAGTTGCTTTCCTGTCCTGGGGGTCCAGTCCAGGGCCTTCATGTGCCCGGCGAGTGCCCTCCACTGAGCCGCCCAGCCTGACACAGTTTGCCCTTGTCCGTCATTCCCCACCCAGCTGGGGTGAGGCTCAAGGGCAGCAGTAGGGGAGGTCAGCTTCCCCTTCGCCTGCCCAGGGGTCCACTCTGTTAGCTCCAGGGACCCTGCCACCTCCTCAGCCGTCCCTCCAAACAGTAAAATATGGTTTCTGTGCCTAAACAGTGTCAGAGGTGACCACTTCTCTGTGCGGTCCCCAACTTCTCCTGGAATCACGCAGGAGCCTCCTAACAGTCTCAGTGAATTTGTCCTTCTCTTCCAAGTGTCCCCCGTCACCTGAGGGATCACCCCCCCATGCCTACATGCAAACATGTGTGATCCTATCTGTCCCTAGAGCCCCTGGTGGCCCCCGTCTGCCCTTGGGAGGAGGCCTAGGCCTTGCTGAGGTCTCGCTGCCCTGGGTGATCTGCTCTCCGCGCATGGTCACACTCCTCCTGCCTGTGGTGACCTCCGGGTGGTGGCTGCGTGAGTCCCCTCTCATCTCCACAGGATCACGAACACACTGTTCTTTCATGTGCCCACAGAACTAGCTCCGGATACGTTCCTTCCTCACTCTTCCGCTAGTTTTGAAAGTTCACGGGTGGCGGGACCTGGGATGGGGGGCTCTGGAGCTCAGGGACCCGCGGGCTTCAGAGGTGAGTCTGACACAAGCCCGTTCCTGGGTGAAGGCGGAGAGCTTCGGGGTCCTTAATTCCCCGAAAGAGCTGTGTCTCTCACCCCTGTTCTGTGACTTTTCAGGATGCTGTGACCCGACAGGGGGCAGCCCCCAGCCCACGACTTGGGCACCCAGCCTGGTGTCCCGCCAGCAGGAGTGGGGGCAGCTCCACTTCCACACAGGGCCAGGGCTGGGGAGGGCCGGCGGGTCAAGGCCAGGCAGGCGCAGGGCCAGGTCCTGTGACGGCTGAGTTGTGGCCCCTCCCCACCCCAGTGTGGCCCCCCAGGTTCCTTGGAAAAGTGATTAAGGTGAATGAGGCTGCTGAAGAGGCCTGCTGCTCTGTGCTCATGTCCTTAAGAGATCAGGACACCGAGGGACCAACTTGGGAGGACACTCCTTGGGAGGAGCCAGCCCTGCCTGACCTTGACTTTGGACTCTGGTCCTCAGAGCTGAGAGCTAAGGTGTTGCTGACCAGCCACCTCCCTGCCTGGACCACCCAACAGACAGTTCTGAGATGCTGTTCGTCATGGACATTGTCGGCATTCGGGTTGAATTTTAATTTTATTTGAATATCATCTAGCTTGGCAACAGAGGTTTTTGGTGCTCTTCCTCCTCACCCTTCATTTTCTGCTGGGATGTAGAGTATGTTCAGGATTTCAAAATGCGTCACGCAACTGTGGCAATTGGGCTCACCCTGTGAGTTTGGGGAGAGATTTTGGTGGGACTGGAGGGGACCCAGGCCTTGGTGGTTGGACCCACATGTAAGCCTCGGGACATAAAACTTGTACCTTATTTTCCCAAGAGTCTCTCCCTGCGGTAAATTAGGATATGAGACATCCGAGTCTCACAAACTCCCTCCAACTAGTCCCTCTCAGCTCGGGATGAAGTTGGTGTGGGGAGACTGCAGTTTGGTAAGAATTTAGAAATTCTTGGACCTTAGAACACCTGGTCAACAGGGACGGAGGAGCAGAGATTCAGAATGGGGACCTGGGAGTGAGGAGAGCGGGTCCCAGCCCCATCTCCATGGTACAGAGAATAGCATCGTGGCCGCCGGGGTAGTGTGACGCTGGAGCTCCGGCTGGGCTGTCTGTCAGCCCGGACTGGACATCTCCTGATATTCCACAGGAAACTCAGATTTAAAAATTCACTGGGTCCTCTCGAGGTGCCAGAACATCTCCCTGAGGAGAGCTCCGGGTGGTCTAGGGGGCGTCCAGCGTCTCCGCCCCACTGCCTGCCTCCCCTGGGATGCCTCGCCAAACCCTGTGCAGTCACCTCCTTGATGCCCAATTCCCGCGATGACCTGTCCTCTGGGGGACAGGCAGAGCTCACATGGCTTGAGGCCCACCAGCCACCTTCAGTGCCACTCGTGGGCACTGTCCCTCGGCCCCTCTTCCAGGAGCTCTGCGTTCTCGGCCTCCGGCCTTCCCAGCTGCAGCCCTCCTCCTGCCCAGCCAGTCTTCAGCCAGGAGCCACGCCAGAGCCACCAGCACCAGGAACGCCAGGCCCATCCGAAGGAGGTTCTGGGCTGTGTGGTCCCAGCGGGTGGGGTCTGGGGGAGAACAGCAGGGGCTGCTGGAGCACTGCAGCAGTGCAGGCCCCTGCCTCCCTCCCTCCCTCCTCCAGGGCGTGGCCATGCCCCTCTGTCCTCCTCCTCCTCCTCCTCCTCCTCCTCCAGGGCGTAGCTGTACCCCTCCCTCCTCCTCCTCCTCCTCCTCCTCCAGGGCGTGGCCGTGCCCCTCCCTCCCTCCTCCTCCAGGGCGTGGCCGTGCCCCTCCCTCCCTCCTCCTCCAGGGCGTGGCCGTGCCCCTCCCTCCCTCCTCCTCCAGGGCGTGGCCATGCCCCTCTGTCCTCCTCCTCCTCCAGGGCGTGCCTGTGCCCCTCCCTCCCTCCTCCTTTAGTGCGTGGCCGTGCCCCTCCCTCCTCCTCCTCCAGGGCGTGGCCGTGCCCCTCCCTCCTCCAGGGCGTGGCCGTGCCCCTCCCTCCTCCTCCTCCTCCTCCTCCAGGGCGTGGCCGTGCCCCTCCCTCCTCCTCCTCCAGGGCGTGGCCGTGCCCCTCTGTCCTCCTCCTCCTCCTCCAGGGCGTGGCCGTGCCCCTCCCTCCCTCCTCCTTTAGGGCGTGGCCGTGCCCCTCCCTCCCTCCTCCTCCAGGGCGTGGCCATGACCCTCTGTCCTCCTCCTCCAGGGCGTGGCCGTGCCCCTCCCTCCTCCTCCTCCTCCAGGGCGTGGCCATGACCCTCTGTCCTCCTCCTCCTCCAGGGCGTGGCCGTGCCCCTCCCTCCCTCCCTCCTCCTCCTCCTCCTCCAGGGCGTGGCCATGACCCTCTGTCCTCCTCCTCCAGGGCGTGGCCGTGCCCCTCCCTCCTCCTCCTCCTCCAGGGCGTGGCCATGACCCTCTGTCCTCCTCCTCCTCCAGGGCGTGGCCGTGCCCCTCCCTCCCTCCCTCCTCCTCCTCCTCCTCCAGGGCGTGGCCATGACCCTCTGTCCTCCTCCTCCTCCAGGGCGTGGCCGTGCCCCTCCCTCCTCCTCCTCCTCCAGGGCGTGGCCATGACCCTCTGTCCTCCTCCTCCTCCAGGGCGTGGCCGTGCCCCTCCCTCCTCCTCCTCCTCCAGGGCGTGGCCGTGCCCCTCCCTCCCTCCTCCCCCAGGGCGTGGCCATGACCCTCTGTCCTCCTCCTCCAGGGCGTGGCCGTGCCCCTCCCTCCCTCCTCCTCCAGGGCGTGGCCGTGCCCCTCCCTCCTCCTCCTCCTCCTCCAGGGCGTGCCTGTGCCCCTCCCTCCCTCCTCCTTTAGGGCGTGGCTGTGCCCCCCCTTTGATCACCTTTCTGGGACCCCGACTCTGTGGTCACCAGGTAGGGGTCGCAGGAATCTGTAGGTGACAGGCAAGGGGAGGCGTGAGGTTGGCTGCCTGGCTGTGCAGGTCCTTTGCTTCCCAGGCCCCTCCCTGCTGGAGGCCCAGTGGCTTCATCTGGCAGGTGGAGCAGAGGAGGACGGACACCCCTGGCCGAGTTGGCCTCCTGGTGAAGGCAATGTCACCTCCCCGCACACAGGCAGGTGCCAACCCACCCTTTCCGCCCCTGGCGCCTCCTTAGGTCCCTCCCAATCCTGACCCCATTGCACTTCCTCCATCACCCTGGCCACCTTCCAGCCCAGAGCTGCGGTCATCCCCTCTCCCTCCACAGAGCTCGAGACCCTCTCCCTCCACTCTTGGGGCATTTCCTCAAAGGCCTCCCTCTGTGGGGACCCTCTGGGCGGTCCTACTCCATCTCGCCACGCCCCCCCCCCCAGTGGCTTTTAACTGGGCCTCTGGCACGCCCTCTTCTCCTCCTGGGGTGATCAGGAATTCCTTATCCATCCTGACTCCCTTCAAGGGATCCCTGGGCCAGGGCTACCCAGGCAAGGCTGTTTGTCCCGGGCTCGCACAGTGTGCTCAGTGGATACCCCGACATGTGCCAGGTGCAGAAGCCTTCGACCTCCCCTTTGCTCAGAAGTGCCGCCACATACCCGGGGAATCTGCGGGGTCTGTGGGTGCAAGACTGCTGTTCTCCGCACCTCCTGGAGAGGGAAGGTGAAAGGTGAGGGGTCTTCCCCTCTGCAGTCCCGGTCATTGACCAGCTGGGTCGCTGAGATATGGAGGTCCCGTGCACATCGCCCCGTTTCTACCTGCGGTTCCCTAGGCTCCAGAAGAGAGGGGAGGTTGGGTGTCCTCACCTGTCACCAGGAGCATCACGGGATTGCTGGGGAAGGACCACGCGTGGTTGTTGTAGGAGCCAAAGCATCTGTAGGTCCCCTGGTGGGCCACGGTCACTGGGCCCACAGGGAACTCTGCCTGGGTGCTGCCGTGGCTACGCTGTGTGCGGCTGGACCTCCCTTCTTTGAGCAGAAAGAAAGTGCTGGTTGCTGTCGCTAGGTGGCAAAAGAAGGTCACGCTGTCCCCCAGGGCCACCTCAGGTCCGGGCTGAACAGAGAGGGTGGGTGTGTCATACATTCCTGGGAGAAAAGGTGGCTGGTGGGAGGACAGCACGCTGGCCCTGCTCCCCACCTCCTGTCTCGCAGTCCACTCTCGGGAATCTGTCCCCTTCCCCTGTCCCAGATCTGCCCTGGTCACGGCCATGTCCTACCAAGCACTCCTTCCAGACCAAGGCTCTCAGTGCCCAGCTTCCAGGACTGAGTGGGAATGTCTCTGGGAGTGGCCCTCGGCCTGAGCTCCTTGGGGCTGAGGGTAGGATCGGCAGCATGATGCCAAACCACAGTCCCCTCCAGAGCCACCACCGCAGAGACCCAGGGACGGGACACTCTGTGGTGTTTCAAAACACGTTACTTTCCCACCGTGGACAGACGCGCACAGTGTGACCTTTCCACCTGAGCCACCTCCATGGATAGTTAGAGCCACTGGTTGCTCACCGCCCAGGCAGTGCTCACCGCTACCGCCTGTCACCACCAGGTCCTGCTAGGAGTGGGTGAGTCACCTGTCACCACCAGGTCCTGCTAGGAGTGGGTGAGTCACCTGTCACCACCAGATTCTGCTAGGAGTGGGTGAGTCACCTGTCACCACCAGGTCCTGCTAGGAGTGGGTCGGTCACCTGTCACCACCAGGTCCTGCTAGGAGTGGGTGAGTCGCCTGTCACCACCAGGTCCTGCTAGGAGTGGGTGAGTTACCTGTCACCACCAGGTCCTGCTAGGAGTGGGTGAGTTGCCTGTCACCACCAGGTCCTGCTAGGAGTGGGTGAGTCGCCTGTCACCACCAGGTCCTGCTAGGAGTGGGTGAGTTACCTGTCACCACCAGGTCCTGCTAGAGTGGGTGAGTCGCCTGTCACCACCAGATCCTGCTAGGAGTGGGTGAGTCGCCTGTCACCACCAGGTCCTGCTAGGAGTGGGTGGGTTACCTGTCACCACCAGGTCCAGGGGGCTGCTGGGCTCGGACCAGAGCTCCCCTCTGCGATAGCAGCAGTGGTATTGCCCTGCTGTGCTGGAGGTCATGGTCGGGATGAGGAACTTGACTTTGTCCACGCGTCCAGGTGGTTTCGGTCTCTTCAGGGCAGCAACCCCTCCCTCAAAATGCAGCCGGTACTCCTCAGCCTCCCGGGTGCCCCAGCACCACAGGGTCACCGACTGTCCCTTTGGAACCATGAAGCTGGGCCTGGCCTGGATGACGGGTCTCGAGAGGACCTCTGGAAGGGAAGCGAGGCTGTGGTGCAGGGGAGCCTCCAGCCTGCCCCCGCTCCCGCCCACCTGCTGGCCCCAGCCCTCCCAGCACCGCTGAGCCTGCCTCCCCAGTGTTCTCAGGTGGACGGCTGAACCTCTGGGCGACTCTGGGCCTTGGGGGAGGACTCACCACTCTGGATGCTGGTCCTCAGGCTCAGGTGCAGCCCTGGAACGCAGGGAGTATGAGGACAGTGCCCACCACACCTGGCCTGGGGCCCTTCCACCAGAGACTCACCCAGGCACAGCAGGGCCACCGGTGTGGGTGGCATGGCACGATTCTGCAGGCCAATGCGGGGCAGCCAGACGGGGACTGAGCCGGCAGTCCAGGGACAGGCACAGGATGTGGTAGGTGTGGCCAGCGCCCGTGCCCCGGGACTTCCACACCGAGGTTTTACCAGATGTTCACAGCTTTCCCTCCCCCGCTGGGCCTGGGCCTGGTTTTCTTTTTCTCTATTTTCTTCCCCAAAGTGTCTAGACAATTTTGAAAGTGAGGTGTTCTGCCCTTGGGTTCCCCCGATGTGTCCTGGGAGACGCCCCCTTCTCCAGCCTGTGCCCTTTGTCTAATTTACCACCCTCTTCATTACAGGGGGAATGCTCACGGGGCGCTCCACTCCAGGAGCTCCGGTCAGTGAACGTGGTCATGGACCACGGTCTGGTCAAATGCAGACCATGGGAAAGTCCATGCAGAGGTTTTGGGTGAGGGTGCTGCCTAGATGTAGCCACCTCTGGGGTGTCGGGGACGGGTCAGGGAGTTTCACACCCCGCCCAAGCTCAGGGTGGCCTGGGTGCTGTCTGTGGGTGGAGGGAGGGAGCTTCCCCAGACCCAGACGTGGTGCTCCTGGGTCCCCAGGGGTTCCCGCGCTGGCCAGCCTGGGAGAAGGGAAGGCAGGTTCCCCTGTTCCCCTCCTGAGTGTCCCATGGCCTGTGGGGACAACAGCCTGTGTCTCTGCTGTTTAAGGAGCCTTTTGTCCCCACGAAGGCAACTCGAGACTGGCTCTGTCTTCTTTGGGCCAACGCTGTGTTAACTCACACCATGAGCGGCTGCAGCTGGGCGTGCAGGCCTGAGGTGCTGGGTCTCCTGCCACCATCGCCGTTGGGCCATGGCAATGACCAGCACAGGGGACAGGACCCTCCCCAGGTGGAAGAGGTGTCTGCCCTGGCCCACCAGGTCCTGAAGAGGCCGCGTGCTCAGCCTGGGTCACCCCCGTAGGGTCGGCTTCTGGAAGGTGGAGCAGGAAGCCAGGCAGGGCTCACGTTCAAGGACCAGGCGGAGTCCATCTGTGGATGTGAAGGGCCCTGGGGGACAGGAGCAGAGTGTGCGTCCAGGATATGGGATCTTGTGCCACCTGGCAGGGCTTCTCTCCCTCTGCTCCAGTGACGTCGGGGTGGACGGTCCCTGGGCTCCGCCCTGCTGCCTGGCTCCCGACGCACCCGGCTCTGTGGTGAGGGTACCGTTTTCCCTGATTCCCAGAGTGGCCAGGGCCTCTGAGGCTGTGGCTGAACCTATGGGTCTGGGGTCCTACACTGCTTACGAGTGGTCTTCCTCTTCTCGTGCCTGTTTTGTTATTGTCACATGATACACAACCGCGGGACTCGCTGTGCTCTCCACACACGTAACTGAACTGGCTGCATCTCATGCCCCGGATCTCGCCTGCCCCCTGGTCCCCTGCCCCGGCTCCCCTGCCCTTCCTCTACTGGTCTCCCTTCTGTTTTCCTGAGGCCCCCTCCCCACGTTTTTCTCTCCATCTCCCACACACGAGAGAAAACTCAGGACCCCCGACCTTCTTTCTGAGCCTGGCTCAGTTCACTTAGCGTACGTTTCTGGTGGGTTTTGTCGTCAGCCAATAGGTAGTTTGGCGTCTTCCTTTTGAGTTTGGGTCCCTTTGAGTCCCTCCTCGCCTTTCAAGGCCTGGGTTGGGTTGGAGTGGTGGAGTGGGCGCCCCGTGGATCCCTGATTCAGGGAGAAGCGTCAGTTTGGGTTTTCACAGGTGGGTTTTGCACCAGCCCTGCTGGCTCCAGGGTCCCCTGTGGTGAAGGAAGCCCTTCCCGAGGTGCAGCCCCCTCGGAGCTTCTCCTCCGCAGCAGCGGCTGCTGTTTAAGGTGCTGAAGCCACGTCCCCAGGCCTTAGAGATGACGGGCACCTGTGTTATCAGTTTCATCAGAAAGGTTCTGCGCTCAGCTTTCTGTTCTAGGGTGATTTTTGTCCCTGGAGAGTAGACATTTCTTCATTCTTTCTAACTCTGCGTCCCATCCGGGCACGGAGCGTCTGCCCAGGCCAGGGTCACGGTCAGCTAGCTTCAGCCGCTGTGGGAACCTCATCAGGCCTCGGGAGCCTCTCAGAGGGCGGATGGAGACTGCGAGGTCAGCACCTGGGACGCAGGTTGCCCCTGGCGTCCTCATGGCAGTGTCCTCCCGGGTTCATCACTAGGGTACCCCTGCCGCCCTGGCCCCCTTGGGTCCTGCCTGGAGGTGTCTAGGATGGATCCTGTCGCCTCGGCCCCTGCTCCGCTTAGTTTGCAGAGGTCCTCGGACCCCAAGGGTCCTCTGGTTACACAGACCGGTCCTTCCCGATGCCTAACCCTGATGCCTGTGCGCCCCGGACGCGGTCTTCTCCCCATCTCCCCGTAGCTCACAGCAGATCCACCCCACGCTCCTCTTCCTGAAGGTCTACTCTGATCTCCTTTCCACCTGAGCTCTGGTGTCACCTTGGGGACGCGGCTCCCCAGGTGGCTGCTGTCCCTCCCTCTCCCTTCCTCCTATCAGCGATTTGGGGGTGTGGGGTGGATTCCCCCAGTTCAGAGCCCCGACCCTCTATTCTGATCAAGACCCTGCCCAGGGCAGCTTCAGAGAGCGGCCCAGCCTGCCCCTCCTTGCCTGATACAAACAGAAACAGAGCCTCTTACCAGATACGTTTATGTTCACTTTTTTTTCTTTTAATGGAGATGATACAAAAAGCCTATTTCGTAGTCGGTCGCAGGAGGAGGAAAGAACCACCACTGTTGCATTCCTCCAGGCTCCTCATCTGGGACCCCTCTGTCTGGCCATGGGTGCCCAGGTTTGTCCTCACTGGACCCCTCCCCTGTGGTCACAGCCCGGAGCCCCCTGTGCAGCCAGAGTCCTGCCAGCTCTTGTCAGGCCGGCTCTTCCCCCTTCCTCTGGAGCTCCCCAGTGCTGACCTGGTGCTGGAGGACCCTCCTGGGGGGAGCTGGCTCCAGCACCGGGCAGAGACCTGGGCAGAGCTGCCCCGGGGCGGCTTGTGCTCACCAGACCTGAAAGACACCTCCTGCCGTCCAGCCCCGCTCTGAGCAGCTTCCAGTGGTGACCTTGAGTCCTCATGGCAACCCAGAGAGGTTGGCCACGTTATTCTGCACTTCACAAATAAGGAACTGAGGCACTAAAAGGTGAGCCCATGGGGAGGTGTACCCGGCTACTGAGAGGTGTCCGGGGACCTCGGGATCCAGATGGTGCCTGCAGATGGGGCAGGAGGTGAACCCGGCTACTGAGAGGCCTCTGGGGACCTGGGATCCAGACGGTGCCTGCAGATGGGGCACGTGGGAGGTGTTCCTGGCTACTGAGAGGCCTCTGGGGACCTGGGATCCAGACGGTGTCTGCAGATGGGGCACGTGGGAGGTGTTCCTGGCTACTGAGAGGCGTCTGGGGACCTGGGATCCAGACGGTGCCTGCAGATGGGGCACGTGGGAGGTGTTCCTGGCTACTGAGAGGCGTCTGGGGACCTGGGATCCAGATGGTGCCTGCAGATGGGGCACGTGGGAGGTGTTCCTGGCTACTGAGAGGCGTCTGGGGACCTGGGATCCAGACGGTGCCTGCAGATGGGGCAGGAGGTGTTCCTGGCTACTGAGAGGCGTCTGGGGACCTGGGATCCAGACGGTGCCTGCAGATGGGGCAGGAGGTGTTCCTGGCTACTGAGAGGCGTCTGGGGACCTGGGATCCAGACGGTACCTCCAGATGGGAAGCATCTTCCCAGGACGCCGGGTGCTGAGGTGGAACGAACCCTCCCCTCCCCTCTGAGCGCCTCTCTGGGTCTTGCTGGGTCTCTGTATCTACTTAGTTCAGTTCCAGGTTCTACCTCAGAGCACACCTGTACCCTAGGGAGGTCCAGAAGCAGGCTGCAAGGGACGGATTTCACGTCCCGAGTGACCACTTCAATCACAACTGACGCAGGAGGTGGCTTTGGTGATTTCATTTTTCATTTTCTGTTCATTTCTGCCTTTTGTCTTTTCTAGTGCATTATGACCCCACACACTAGTGGGCTTCATGGTGACAGGTTGGTACGTACAGCATGATTTGGTCCTATTCATTAACCACGTCCCCTGTCCCTTCTACCCTGCTGTTGTGGTTTAGAGGTGAGGTGTCCCCAGAAGTTCGTGTGAGAGACGAAGTGGGAAGGTTTAGGGGGGATGATTGGGTGTGGGAGCCTTGACCCATCAGGGCATTAACCGACTGCGGGTGGGTGGGGAGTGGCTGGAGGAGGGGCCGCGGGGGCCGCTGGGGTTGACATTCTGTCCTTGGTGACCAGAGCTCTGTCTCTGCTTGCTGACTGTCATGTCCTGAGCAATTTTCCTCCAGCAAAAAAGCTGACTAAAATAACTGCTCTCCCTTCTATTTTAGTGAGCTCCCCTCTCTCCCTTTTTAAAACTTTCTCTGACTTCCACATATGAGAGAAAACGCAGGACCCTTGACCTTCTTTTGATTTAACACGATGGTCTCTAGTTCCATCCATTATCCTGCAGATTTCCACAGTTTTGTTCTTGATGGGTGAACACAGCTCCGTGTGTGTAGACCACATCCTCTTTATCCCGACACCTAGGCTGGCTCCGAGTCTGGTGGCTGTGAGCTGTGAACACGGCGTGTGTGACTCGCTGTAGGTAGACGGCGGCCCGTCCTCAGGGTAGATACCGAGCAGTGGTCCAGCTGTCACATGGGGGCTCCGCGCCCCATCCTTTGGGGTCCCTCAGCTGATGTCCGTAGTGACTGCACTAATATTCAGCCCCACCAACCGTGTGACAGGGTCCCTTTCCCTACCTTGGTCACTGGCATTTTATTTTGTTTCATTTTTCAGGACTCAGGATTGAACCCAGGGCTGCTCTGCCCTGAGCTGCATCCCCAGCCTTTTAGAATACTTGATTTTGAGACAGGGTCTCACTAAGTCGTGCAAGCTGCCCTGGAACTTGGGATCCTCCTGCCTCAGCCTCCCAGTGGCTGGGATTACGGTGCCTGGCCTTGGTGTTTTTACAAATGTGACTTTAATGGGGAGGACATCCACTTGCATTGCACTCTGCCCGTCCACAGTGCGGAGCGTGATGGCTGCACCGTGTGTCCAGAGCCACAGAGCCGCAGCCACGTCTACGTTAGGGTGTTGCCGGCTGCAGTGGGTCCCCCATGTCAGAGCCCCAGGTAGCCACGGGTCTCCCTTTTTCTTGTAGACCACAACGTGCTCTTAACAACTGTGAAATACGCAGAAATATACATAAGATTTGCCATATACTCACTTTTAAAATTTAAATTAAGTTTATTTTAAACAGGTACACTCAGGACACGAAGTTGTGTGCATTCTGGGGTAACGTGTCCGTGTGCGAGCTGTCTCCTCACGCACTTGCCAATTCTTTATGGTAGAAACTTTCGAAGCCTGTTCTTCCAGTTTCTGAGGTTCCGAGCTGATGCTGAGCGTGGCCCAGGGGGGCTTGGAGTCTCACCTGCTATGAGGCGGATGCCCAGGACTTTTTCCTCTTGCCAACTGAAGCTCTGTACCCCAACAGGGAGTGGTTTAACATGACTGAGGGCCGGGCGTGGTGAATGCTTGACTATGGAGCTCAATCGTTATCATCACTTTCCCGGTTTCTTTTGATGGACAGAAATGTTAAAACTTTAACACTGAGTGTAAATGTTACACATGGACCTGTGATCCCAGAGGCTCAGGAAGCCGAGGCAGGAGGATTGTGAGTTCAAGGCCAGCCTCAGCAACTGAGCAAGGCTCTGAACAACTTAGTGAGAACCTGTTTCAAAATAAAAAATGAAAAGGGCTTGGAATGTGGCTCAATCCTTAATCCTTAATTTTTGTGGCCAGAGCTCTTGTACCCTCGGCAATTTTCAAACACAAGATACATTGTGGTCAAGGGCAGCGAGATCCTGACGGCCAACAGTTCTCTGAAGCTTTTTCCTCCTGAGCCAGTGAAGTTGGTGTCCTGGACGGGCGTCCGGTGCCTGCACTGGACAGCCTCCCGGGTCGTGCGCTGAGTGAGTTCACAGGGGAGCGGGAGCCACATACTGTCTCTCAGTGCTTGGCTGGCCTGCCTGACGCCCTCCCCGGGCTCACCCACGCAGCGGGGAAGGACAGGATAGCCCCCCGTTCATCGGCTCTGTCCCCATGAGTGTGCCCCTGTCCTGCAGGACGCATCCCTGGACAGAGGCCTGGACGACTCCCTGCCGGGCTGCCCGGGGGTGCTGATGTCCCAGTCTCTCTTTCCTCTGTCTCCTCCCTGTTGCGTCTGTGCGGGGGACGGGAGCTGCCGCGGGGCCGGGGGTCCACACTCCGCTGCAGACAAGTCCCAGCACCCCGTGGGCTCCGGAGAGACGCCATCCCTAAGGGGTGAGCTCGGGTCTCCAACAAGAAGCGGGTGGTGTCCACGTCTGTGGAGCCCCAGCAGCGGCCACGGGAGACACTGCGTGGTGGACGACGGTCATCCAGATCTCGGCCTGTGTGACATTCGTGGCTGTGTTTGTGCAGGGAGCTGCCTTGTGATGGACGCTGCAGGTCGAGAGGCCGCAGTGGCCTGGTGACGCCAGCCCTGGGGCCACGTGGAAGGTGCGTGGCTGTATCAGTTTCCACTGGGTCTAGCACCAGCTCCCAGGATAGAGTTCTGAGCGCAGTGGGACGACCCTGCTGCCTCTCCGGCGCTGTGTCCTGCAGATTGTCACTGTGGCTGAGACGCCCCACAGTTCACCATGGGATGAAGAACCCGCTCAGTCGGCCTGCTCGGCCAGCGCCGGGTGGCCAGCCTGCCCAGGCCTGGGCATGTGTCTGTTGGTCTTTTCTCCATCCCACGCCCCCCCGTCTGCTGCCTCCTTATTAGGACCGCGGCTGCTGAGAGCAGAGACGAGAGCCGTCCCACTGTGTGGTGACCGAAGGACCCAGAGTCCCACCACCCGAGCTTCAGGCAGGCCTGGCTGCAGTGGGGGCGGAGTCCCCACCCGGGTCTTGTTGAGGTGACCCGGGGCCCAGTACAGCCTCCCCCAGGAGTGGGGAGTCCTGGGGGCCCTGGGCCCAGCTGTCTCGATGGCTGGGACGGGGCTGAGACACAGCCCTGGGGGCTGCAGAGGTGAGAGCCTGCAGCGAGAGCCTGGGCAGATCCAGGGGCAGGACCTGTAGGACTGAGGACATCCAGGCCTGCGTGGGCCCCGGCCAAGGGCCAGCCACCATCAGGAAGGAGCCGCGGGGCGCAGTTGGGCAGAGCTGGTGCTGGGGCAGGGAGCCTGGCAGCGGCCCCTCAGCGAGTCTGCAAGTCTCTAAAACAGTTGGCCCCTTACCTGTCACCACCAGCTCCAGGGCTGGGCTCCCTCTGACCAGGGTACATTTCCTGTACTGGCACCGGTGGCGCCCGGCAGAGCTCATGTTCACGCGGGGAGGGGGACCTCGGCTCCCACCGGGTGCAGGGTGTTCCCCGGCAGCCGGGCCTCACGCTCCCGTTCCTGGCCACCACGGAAAGTCCCCTGCAGGACCCAGAGCCCGTGACTGTGCCCACAAATACCTGCGGGCGTCCTTCTTGCAATCCCTGTGGCCGTCCCCACGTGTGGTGGACAGGAGGACCACAGGGCAATTCTGTGCCCGGCTCTTCAAGGCACTGAACCCCTGCCTGGCCAGGCCTTGTTTCTTATTGAGGTGAATCTCACGTGACGTGAAGTCAGCCCCTTCAAAGGGCACCACTCGGGGCACTGGGCCCTCTCCCTGCGCTGCGGCCACCTCTGTGTCCCGTTCCTCTCCGTCCTCCCAGGGCCCCGCCTGCCCACTGAGCTGTCACCCGCACTGCCCTGCTACCCCTGACCTCAGGGACGTTGCTGCTGGCATCTGCTTCCTGGTGTCCCTGTCACAGCAATCCTGTGACGCACTCTGCAGTGTGTGCGGACGCCCAGGGGCTGGTCAGCTCAGGACGGAGGAGCAGGCCTGGAGGGGACACCCACTCGGCCCCACTCTGCCCTGCGCCAGGGATGGCTCCCTGTGCAGTGGGGGCCTCGGGACCGAGGATGATGTCCCCGCGGGAACCGCTCAGGCGGGGTGCTGAGGAAGGTTCCGGGAGCCTCCTGGCCTTGGTGCCTCTGTGCTGACCGCCCTGGACCAAGAGGGTTGGGGTCTTGGTGCGGTCTTCTCAGCTTCCACCTGCTGGCCGCCTTTGTCCAGGCGAGCTGTCCAGCAGCGTGGCCACCTGGTGCTCCGCGAAGGATGGGGGGCACCAGCTGCACAGGGAGGGGGTCCAGTGGCTGCTGAGGACACCCCCCCACGCTCGGGGAAGCTCCCGGGGTCCTAATGTTGGAGTCTCTCCCACCAACACACGCGTCCTTGTCATTCGGAATGACGGAGGACGCTCCACACCTCTGCGACGCTCCTGGGCGAGCCGCGCCTGAGCTGGGGACAGACGGAGATGTCTGGAGAGGTTTCTGGGCGTCACAGCTGGGTGGTGGGACCCCTGGCCTCCAGTGACAGAGGCCGGGAGGCTGCTGAGCGCCACGACAAAGCCCCAGAGCCGAGGCCTTCTGCTCCCAGCGGCTGTGCCAGGCGGGCGCTGGAATAGGGCTTGGTGCTGGGAGGAGGGAGGTGCCACCTCCCAGGAGGCCAGAGCCTGCCAGGGCCGTGTCTCTCTCATGGTGGATGTCACAGAGCTGGCACGTGGAACCGGGGTCACCATGGGGTCGGAGGAGGCCGGTGGCGGGGACCAAGAACTCGAGGTGGAGCACCTGTTCAGTGTCCCACACGGGGGACCGGGTCGCGGCTCGCAGCCCAGCACGCATCCCAGGACGGGCTTGATGGGGGGGCTCGAGGTCTCCAGGCCCAAGGAGAAGCCGTCCCCTGGCCAAACCAGCGCGTCACAGGCACACACAGGGAGAGGGACTCAGCGTGGAGATGGGCGTGTGCATGGTTTAGAGGTGTCTAGGGACGTGTGACCACCACACGTGTGTACGTACATCAGATGGCCACACTGCACCCGACTGACTCTGCACAATTAAAGTCCTACAAGTGTACGGTGGGGCTCGGCAAGGGCTGGGGCCGGGACCTCACGGAGAGGACGCGGAGAGGGAGCACATGGACACTGTGGGGGACTGCGAATCAGCACAGCCACCGTGAAGTCCCACGAGGCTCCTCAAGGCACCAGGCATGGAGCCGCCTGTGACCCAGCGAGACCACTCCTCGAATTTACCCTCAAGAGGGAAAATCCTCACACTGAGAGAGACGCTCACGCCCAGGTGTACAGCCACACAACCCCATCAGGAGAGGGAGGAGGGGAGGGAGGAGGGAGGAGAGGAGGGAGGAGGGAGGAGAGGAGGGAGGAGGGAGGAGGGGAGGGAGGAGGGAGGAGGGGAGGGAGGAGGGAGGAGATAGAAGGGAGGAGGGGAGGGAGGAGGAAGGGGGAAGAGGGGAGGAGGGGAGGGATGAGGGGAGGGAGGAGGGGAGGGGGAGGAGGGGAGGGAGGAGGGGAGGGGGAGGAGGGGAGGGGAGGGAGGAGGAGAGGGAGGAGGGAGGGGGAGGAGAGAGGAGGGGAGGAGGGAGAGGAGGGGGGAGGAGGGAGGAGGGGAGGGAGGAGGTGAGCAGGGGAGGGGGGAGGGAGGAGGAGAGGAGGGGAGGGAGGAGGGGAGCAGGGGAGGGAGGAGGGAGGAGGGGAGGGAGGAGGGGAGCAGGGGAGGGAGGAGGGAGGAGGGGAGGGAGGAGGGAGGAGGGGAGGGAGGAGGGAGGAGGGAGGGAGGGGAGGGAGGAGGGAGTAGGGGAGGGAGGAGGGAGTAGGTGAGCAGGGAGGGAGGAGGTGAGCAGGGGAGGGGAGAGGGGGAGGAGAGGAGGGGAGGGTGGAGGGAGTAGGGGAGCAGGGGAGGGAGGAGGGGAGGAGGGAAGCAGGGGAGGAGGGAAGCAGGGGAAGGAGGAGGGGAGAAGGGGAAGGAGGAGGGAGGAGATAGAAGGGAGGAGGGGAGGGAGGAGGAAGGGGGAAGAGGGGAGGAGGGGAGGGATGAGGGGAGGAGGGGGAGGGACAGGGAGGAGGGGGGAGAGAGGAGGGGATCAGGGGGGAGGAAGGGGGAGGGAGGAGGGGAGCAGGGAAGGGAGGAGGGGAGCAGGGGAGGTGAGGGTAAGGGGGAGGGGAGGAGGGGAGAGAGAAGGGGAGCAGGGGGAGAAAGGAGCAGGGAGGAGGGGAGGAGAGGATGGAGGAGAGGAGGAAGGGGGAAGGAGGGGGAGGGGGGAGGGGAGGAGGGGAGGTGGGGAGGAGAGGAGGGAGCAGGGGAGGGAGGAGAGGGAGAGGAGGGGAGGAGGGAAAGGAACAGGGGAGGAGAGGAGGGAGGAGAGAGGGAGAAGAGGAGGAGAGGGAGAGAGGAGGAAAGGAGAGGAGGAGGGAGGAGGAGAGCAAGGGAGGAGGGAGGGAGGAGGGGAGGAGGCCTTGGAAAGCTCCGGGCTCTGGGGACCAGCCTTCACAGTGGCCTGAGTGCCCTGTGGCTTCTAGAAGGAACAGACACTTGCAAGCGCTCTGCTGCAGGAGGATGTGGAGTGGCCAGCCTGCCCTTGGGGTGCAGCTGGCGGGGTTCCTCTCACTGCAGAAGGGCGGAGGGAAGAGCTCCCCTCAGTGCCACGCCAGCCCCAGGCACGGGGACACAGCCCCGTGCTCAGTCACTCCCCCAAGTCCCCCCCCCATGGTGACCACTTACCACATGGGTTTGGAGGGACCTTAAATATTAAGACCCCACATGTCCTGCCTGTGTCCACTGCTACATCTAGGCCTAGTTCTGTGTAGAGAAAGAGCCCCACAGAAGGTGACACTGCAGGGGACCCCTCCAGGCTGCTCGTCACCCATGCTCAGGACAGCAGCCACACCCGGCAGGGGAGGTGACCCTGGAGCAGCTCACTGCCACATCAGGTGGGCTCATGTCCTCACCCAGGGGTGGCATGGCCGCCTGACCCCTCCACTGAGGGGCAGCCGGGGTCCCTTTAAGTTAGCAGGACATTCTGGGTCCTCACACAGGAACTGAGGGCTGTCCCACCCATGCTCAGCCCTGGAAGGGGACGTGCTGCCACCTCCTGGTGGACCTGCTCTGTGCATCAGGACCCCCAGGTGGCTGCAGGTCACCCAGCAGCACCCAGCCAGGCCTCCCAGCTGCTCACAGAGGGACGCTCAGCCACAGGGTGGTAACTGTCTGGGGAGAGGGCGTCCCCAGGGCTGGGCCTGATGCCCTGCATTCCTGCACCCCAGCTCCCCTCAGCCTCATGCAGGGGTCACTCCACGCACAGCTCACTGCACACATGAGGCCCCTGCATGCCCAGGGTCACAGCTCCCGTGCCGTCACATGTACACAGGGTCCCCGCACACAGCTGGTGGCACAGGGCACCTGTCACGTGGTCCAGCTGGCCCCTCACCTGCTGGTCTTGCCCTGCCCTTGGTCCCTGGGGAGTGGGAAGGGGCTCTCTAGGCCTCGTCCAGCCTCAGCCTCAGTCACAGGCCTGGGCCTGGAGGGTGGGCTCTGGGTGTCTGTGTCCTCCCTCCCAGGGTGGCCCTAAGCTACCTCTGTGTGGTGGTTTGGAGAGGGACTTCCTGGTGTCCTCCCCCACCCAGGGGACAGACCTGTAGTGCTGCTGTCTGGGACAGAGGACAGTTCCCTGTGACAGCTCTGCCTGCCTGTCTCTTTGTAGGTGGGCTTCTACCTCATGGCATTTGACCCATAGGATCCCCACTGCTGTCACCCTGGGACCGTGTCCCCAGGCTGACTCCCCAGTGTCAGGCCGTGTCTCCTGCTGTTTACCAGCCTACACCAGCACCTCCCTTGGTGACCAGGCCAGCTGCTCTTGACACTGAGGAGCTGGGACTGCACAGATGTCTTTTCTCCCCTCACGAGGCTGCTGCTTGACTCCCGGTGTCCCCTGAGGTTGGAGTCACAGTTTTATTGCATCAAATAATTGGGAATCAGTTATCACGACCTCTAAGGGAAGGAAGCAAAGGTGCCCAGAGCTGCAGAGGCCATCCTGGCTGGCCACAGCGGGCTCCTCCTGCCTCATGACGGTCCCACCCACTGGATCCTGGCCTGTGATCCAGAAGGACACACTGGCACAGTGAAGGTGACTGAGGGGACCATACACCCCACGGGAATGTGGAAAGGCACAAATTGGGACACTGTTGTTTCACAGAACAGTCGACCCACACCATCTGGCTGTCCCTCCAACACCAGGTGGCAATGCCACAATGCCCAGCCATCATGTCTCTGGGGAACCAAAAGTGGCACCTGGAGACGATGCAGGGACTGTGGGGCCACAGGGGTGCCACTTGTCAGGGAGAACTCTTCTTGAGAATCTGGCATCTTTTGCTTTGGTTCAGTTAATCCAAATCCATGTTCAGAGAGAGAGAGAATCAATAGTTGATATCAGGACGTGGCCATTCATATTTAATAGTGTATCACAGGAACCTGGTGAGAGAATGAGGGCCCAAATAATGTGGGGGTCCTGGGCTGTGGGTGCACCCAGGGTCCTGGGTGAGAGGAGGAGGGGACTAGGAGGGTCTACCACCATCTCCTGGAGGAGGACCCCACGCCTCAGTCCAGACGTTTCCCTTGGAAGCCACGTCCACCCAGCATCCAGCCAACCCTCCTGATGCACACCCGACTTCCTCCCGACTCCCGGGAGCATCAGGTGTGTTTCCCCAGCTCCGTTTTGCAGGGAGATCACTGCTCCCTCCATGTCCACCTCCTGCCTGCATCTTGGGTCCCTCTCTGGCTGTGCCAAGTCACAAACAGCAGGATCCCGAGGACTAGCAGGACCAAGCCAGCCAGGCCCATGCGGATGACGTTCTCCACGGTGTGGTCCCTGTGGGGTGAGGCTGCAATGGGGACCAAGGGGTCACGGAGGTCAGTGCAGACCCAGGTCACCCCAGGGACCCCTCAGGTCCACAGATTGCCCACCTATCTTGATGGGACTGACCCCTGAGCACGGCCCATAACCCAGTGCCCCTTACTCACCAGTGCTGGGGTCTGACAGGTTGTGGGAGGGGCTGGTGGCACCAGCTACTTCTAAGAAACAGGAAAACAGCAGGGGGTTGAAGGGTTCAGAGAGCTGAGCCAGCACCCCGGGGTCTGCTCACTGCCTCCACCGCCCATGGCCACTAGGTGGTCCACCCCCGGGTGACAGACACACATGCAGCTTAAATGTGTATGTTCCCAAATGACATGTGCTTCTACAGAGTGTAGATGTGTAAATATTGGTGTATGAGTAGATTCCTAGGTTTGTACATGAAATGAGAACAATGTGACTTAGAAACCCATAAATAAACCTTCCATTAATAAATAAGAAGATAAGCACAAGAAACAAAACCAACAATCAATAATGGGGACAGCATCAAATCACAGAGGTTCATATCAAAGGGAACAGGAGCGAGAAGAGGAGCCTGCAGCGTGGAACAAAGTCTTACCTGAGCTCCTCTCCTGGGCCTCGATGTCCAGAGTACACAAGGAACTCAAAAGATTAAAGCAGAAATGCAAATAGATGGGCCAAGTAACAAAGAGACACTAGGAGGGGAAGAACTGCCAATGGGCAAAAACCTATGAATGAAATATGCAACTTCTCTAGAAACCAGAAAGATCAGAGTCAAGGCTACATTCAGATTCCAACTCAGTCCCTAATGAAGGGCAAGGATGAAGAATTCAATGTCAGTAAGTGCTTGTGAGGAGGAGGGTGAAGGGGCACCCCCACACTGGGGTGGGCTGAAAATCAGGTAAACCGCTCTGGACAGCATGTGGAGACCCTTCAAAGACTAGAGAAGAACCACCACGGACCAAGCCAAGGATGGCCCAGCCCAGGTGCCCACCCATAGATGAAGGGACATAGAAAATGGGGCACCATATACCAGGGAGTTGCACTCAGCCACAGAGAAGAATGGAATCCTGTCATTCGCTGGAGAATGGGAGGAATGAAGAAGGTCATGGGAAATGAACCAGGCCAGACTCGGAAAGTCAAGGGCTGGATGTCTCCTCGCACATGTGGAAGGTAGAGCAGAGTAAGGGGAAGAGGGAGGGAGGTTAAAAATCATAATCACCTTCTCATAAAAATAGGAGGGAGATGGGTTAATTTGAGGAGTGGGATTGGTGGAGGGAGGAGGAAGAGCAAAGGGAGGGCAGGGATGACCCAGACCACACTTTGCTATGGACCCATGTGAATGGAACAGGTGGACTTCACTTCCATGGGTTTCTATAGAGGAATAATTTCAAAGATCTAAAGGAATAGAAGAATGAGCACCAGAGAGAAGAAGGGATCGCAGGAGGGAGGGGAGGGACGTGGAGCATGGGAGACTGACGTGGAGCAAGTGTGTTCCCTGCTGTCATAGGATGACCTCACCATGAACCCAGTGTCCTGTGTCATGGTGTGATACCAACAAAGACGTGAATTAATAGGAGCTAACATTAATATCCCCCAATTAGCTTTTTGTGTCTATTGTCACTATTTTAGAAGATGTGAAGCAACCAAGAACCTACTCATAAATTATTAAAGCAGAAAAAAATTTTAGAGTAGTCATGATGTAGAAAATGATAGGAGAAAACTTCACACTCTCTGAGTGAGTGAAGAGACCTGAGTTTTAAGTGTCTTGAATAGGGGACAATATGAAGAACCAGGTACTGATGTCTGACCCCCTGTGTCTGTGAATAAAGAAGCTGCAGCTGGTGCCCAGAGGAGAGGGAAGGAAGAAAACAGGGTGAGACAGGAACCCTCCAAGGCACAGGGCCAACAGGAGGTGGGCGACGGGAGCCAAGGAAGACCACAGAACCGTGAGGCAGGACCAAGGTGTAAGGTCAGGCCTCAGCATCCCTGGGACCAGGGGTTGAATGGGTGGAACCTCCATTTAAAAACAGGGAGGGCCGGGTGGATGACACAAGGCCCAATGCATGCTGCAGAGGGGACACTCGCCTCACCTGAAGTCACAGAGCGGGACAGCCAGGGGATGGCAGAGCTACCCCTGCCAACACGAGCCCCAGGCAGCAGGGATTGTCACCTCAGGGTGAGGAAAACTCACCACAGGTAAGAAGGGCAGAAAGACATGTGAGGCCACTAGGATGACCAGGGAGTCTCCTCAACGAGAAGATAGAGCTGTGGACACCCACCCAACACCGGAGCACCCTACGCTGTGAAGCAACCGTTAGCAGAGCCGGGGGAGACCCTGATGTGACAAGAGGAGGGTGTCCAGCCCTGTTCTTCAGGGGACTGATCATCCCGGCAGAAAGCCAGCCAGCAAACAAGGGTTTAAACGGAGATCTTGGCAGACGGGCCCCACAGCATTGTACCCAGAAAGCTGTAAACAGAAGGCACAATGTGTATCAAGTCACTCCCTGTCCAAGAAATAATGTTGTCCCCATGGACAGGTTCCATGTAATCCTTAGAAAAATATGAATGACATTCTTCCCAGAATCAGAAAAAAATGATAGAGTTCTGGGGAGACCTAAAATGTGTCTGAAGAGCTAAACAATCGTGAGCAAGAAGTGCCCAGCCAGGCCATTACGCCACCTGATCCAAAATACAGGGCAAAGACTTCCCAGGCACAGCCACAGGGCACTGGCTCAGCCAGACACAGCCCTGGGGACCCAGCGGGGGGCAGAGACAAGTGCACACCCCTCCCCCACGTGTTTGCACAAAGCTGAGCACATGGGAGAGGACAATCCCTGAGCCACTGTGTGGAGGACTGAGCACCCACTCGAAGGAGGAGGAACCTTGACCCTGGTCTTCACCATCTACAAAACCAACCCCAAATCTAAATAAGGTCAATATTAATATTATTAAATCTAAAGTCGGACTCTGGCAGCACTAGAGGGAAACACAGAGGAGATGGCTCAGGACGTTGCAGTGGGAGGGACTTTTGGATAAGAGCCCAAAGCAGAGGCCACACAAGCAAAAACAGTGTCCAACTGAAAGGTTCCTGCTCAGCAAAGGTCCTCAGGGGGCAGAGAGGGACGGCAGAATGGAGGGGAGCAGTTGTCCCTGTGCATCTGACAATGTTTCGCAGCACAAAACCAAGGAATCCAGTTAGAGAACAGGCAAAGACCTGAGCAGACAGTTCTCAGAAGGAGACACCTCTGTGGCCACCAGGTTCATGAAGAGCACGAGGTTGGTCACTGTGCATCGTCCACTAGAGGGAAACACCCACCAGAGCCGTCCTGAGGCCATCCTCTCTGAGGGGTGAATCCCGCTGGCCGACCCTCCCTAGGGCCCCTCCCTCCCATCCCACCCAGAGCTGTCCTGGGCAGGGCCCTGGGGAATCCTTGAGCTCACAGAGGATGGGGTCAGGGTCACTCACCTGAGACCACCAGGTCCAGGGGGACACTGGGCCGTGACAGCAGGTAGGGGAATGAGCTGTGAGAGCCATAGCACCTGTAGGTCCCCCCGAGGGCTGGGGTCACAGCTCTCATGGAGAACTCTGCCTGGTACCATGGGGCTCGGTACTCTGCTCTCAGACGCAGGGGGGGGTCAGCTGCCCCCTCCTTGCACAGGAGGAAAGTGTCCATCTTGATACGTGATTGACACAGCAGGGTCACGTTCTCCCCTGAGGACACTGTGGGACCAGGCTGCACTGAGAGGGAGGGTGTGACAGGGAGCTGTCCTAGAGAGAAAGGAGGGTGACGGTGGCCCCAGCTTGTTCTGAGCTGAGACCTCCCCAGGGCCTCTCTCTGAGGACCCTGTGCTCTCTGTCTGTCTCATTGTCTCTGATTCTTCCTGTCCCTGTGTCCCCTGTCTCTGTCCTCTCTGCCCCTCCCTGTCTCTCTCCCTCCTGAGACCCCACCTCACCCTGGCCATCACCTCCTGGGGCTCCCCAACAGGGCTGTGCAGGGTCTGGGTCCCTGACTGCACCCTCTGGGCTCCTCACCTGAGACCAGGATGTCCAGGGGGTCACTGGGGGCTGACCACTCAGAGGAGAGGCTGTGTCCACCGTAGCACCTGTACCGACCCCCGTGGGAGCTGCTCACAGGGCCCAGCAGGAAGTCACCCTGAGAGAGCCCAGCCTGGGGCTGCTGGGCAGGGCGCTGGGGGAGGCCCTGTGCCCCCTCCTTGGACAGAGTGAATCTGTCATAGGTGACGTCAGAGTGACACTGGAGGGTCATGTTCTCTCCAGGGGCCAGGACAGGACCCTGCTGGGTCAGGAGGGCGGGCTTCTTGGACACCCCTGGAGGAAGAGGAGCCTGGGCTGAGGGCTGGATCCTGCCAACCCCCTGCCTCCCCCGGTTCTGCCCGCAGGTCACCCTGTCACACCTGGGTCTCTGGCCCAGGAGTCCCAGGTTCTAGGCTCTTATCTGGGACACTTCTGGGTTCAAATTCCAGGAATACATCATTTGCCTCAAAAACTGAATAGAACAAGAAAGAATATTCCTCACCTGAGACCAGGAGCTCCAGGGGGTCACTGGGCACTGACCACACCTGGGGTTTGCTCCTGTAATAGCCGTAGCATGTGAATGTCCACCTGTGGCTGGGGGTCACAGGGCCCACTGGGAACAGGGCCTGGACCTGCCCACTGGGTTTTTGCTGTGAGTCCAGGGTCCAGGTGAGGTGGTGTCCTCCTTCCTTGGTGAGAACAAACCTGTCATATCCCTGCCCTGAGCCACACTGGAGGGTCACGTTCCCTCCTGAGGTCACCACAGGGCTGGGCAGGGCTGAGAGCCTGGGTTTGCTGTAGGATCCTGGGAGAGAAGGAGGCAGGTGTTCATGGCTCCCTCCTCCCACACCACCCCAGCTGGGCTGTGAGAGGGACCCCTGGGAGCAGACCCCCTCCCTGAGGGCAGAGCCTGGGGCTGGGACCCCTGAGTGTCCCCTCACCTGTCACCACCAGCTCCAGGGGGTCACTGGGCTCTGACCACCCAGCAGGGCTGAGATAGTAACATTGATATCTCCCTGCATGGTGGTCAGTCATGGACGGGATGGGGAACCTGGCCTTGTTCCTGGGCCCCAGTGGGCTCTGTCTGTCCCAGGGTTCTGAGATTCTCTCTTTATACAGATGGAACTCCTGGGCCTCCAGGGGCCCCTCACACCAGATGGTCACTGGCCTTCCCCAGGCGATCACAGAGCCTGGCTCAGCCCACAGGGTGGGCTTGGGGAGGGTCCCTGCAAGGGAATCAGAGGCTGGGTCCCAGCACAGCCCCTCAAATCCCAGCCCTCAGCCCAGCCCCCTCCAGGCTCCCCAGCCTCAGCCCCCAACTCTGTTCTCCACCCACTGTCCAGGGGGGCTCCTGGTCTCCAGGAGGAGGACCTGGACAGCTGGGGACACTCACCTGCCTGCCCTTGGGTCCCGGGGCCCAGACTCAGCCCTGGAAGAGAGTTCCTGTGAGAGGGAGCCCCTGAGGCCTGAGCAGGCCCTGTCCCCCCACAGCCTCCTGGGCCCTGGGTCTCCTGGTGGCCAGGGCCTGGCTGTGGGCTGAGTCCCCCCAGAACAGGGTGTCCCCTCCCTCCTTCACATCTCACCCAGGCAGAGCAGGGCCGTGAGGGTGGGGGTCATGGTGTGTCCTCCCCGTGGTCCCAGGGTCCAGATGGAGGAGGTCACAGAGCCTGGAGGACAGACACACACAGGGTGTGGCCACTTGGAGATAGGGTTCTGCCTGTCATAGGGCTGTCACATCAGCTGCCCACAGGAAGGGGAACTGCCCTCCCAGAGCCTGGCTCTTGTCCCCAGGACTGGGTGGGGTGGGCCTGGGCTCCCTGCAGGCGGCTCAGACAGCAGTGCTGCCCTCTCACCCCTTCTGCTGTCGCCTGACCTGTCCTCGTCCCTCCAGGGCCAGGACCCAGCAGCAAACTCCCTGGTGCCCTCCTGAGCCGGCCCCTTCCAGGTGAGGGTGACCCGGGGCTGGTCCTCTTCCCAGGGCCTCCCCGGGGCTCCCTCAGCCCGTCCTGGGCACAGGGTTCTGGTCCTTGCTGGCCAGTCGTCTCCCAGCCCTGGAGGTGCTCTGGGAAGGTGCAGGTCCCTGCTGCAGGTGGGCGCAGAGCAGCAGACCCTGAGCCCCTGGCTGTGAGCCAGCTGGAGCTTGTGTGGGGGACAGAGGGACGCAGGGGCCAGGGAAGGACCTGGGGGCTCCTGGTCTAGTGTGGGCCTCTCTGCTGAGCAGGTCCTGTGGGAGCTCTTCTTTCTTGTTCTCAGGCAGCAGCACCCCCCCCACCCCATCTCCCTGGAGACCGTCCTCTGCCTCCTCCATGTCCACTTCAGCCTTCTGTAGTTCCCTCTTTATTCTGGGCTCTGATTTCAAGGTACCGGGCAACGCTGTGACTACGTGACTTGAGTTCTGTGCCAACCTGATGTGCCCTCATTTCATCTGTGGCCTTGGGTCCCCTCCCTGTGAGAGCTGAGTGGTCAGCTCATGGCAGAATTCACTGTCAGTTTTTAAAAAGTTGAACTTCTGACTCAGTCTGAGTGTTTGGTCTGGGATTTCCTCTCTGAATATTCGTCAGTTTTTCAAGCCAGGTAGTCCCAGAACAGCCAGGGTATGACTGTCCCATGTCCCCCTCCCACCATGGACAACCAGACCTAAGTGACCAGCTCTAGGGAAGGGCCCTGGGGGTGGGGCCTCCTCCCCCTAGAAGTTCCTGGGACCAGAAGAAGATGGGTGGTGAGGGGTGCGGGCTTCCTCTGTATTCCCCGTGTCCACTCAAGGCTCCTCCAGGATCTGTGTCCCTCCCCAGGGCCCCACCCAGCCCCTTGGCTCTCCCAGGGAAGGAGCAGGTCTGGGAGGCCCCATTGGCTTTCCCCCAGAGAGGTGTGTCTGGCTCTGCGTGATGTCCCTTGGAGGCCTCCTCATTCCCACCCTGGACCTGTGTCCCCTGTAGCAGGCCCAGAGCTGACCCTCAGGACCCACAGGGTCAGGGCTGGGGCTCGCCCACTGACCAGGTGCTCCAGGACCCCTGGGGCGTGCTGCTGTCACACCTGCAGCAGGTGAATGGCCTCCTGTGGTCATGGAGTCAGATCCAGGTGAAGAGCAGAGAACCCCCTTCAACAGGGTGACCCCCAGCAGATACACCCCACTTCTCCTGGAGGGTCTCCTCCTGTGTGGAGTTTACCTCCTTTTCCTCCCCCCTGTAGTCCCCCATTCTTAACACATGCTTCTGCTTTTCTTTCTTTAAATATTAACATTAAAATAAACATTTAAATACCACATCATTGTGAACGGGGTGTCCTAGACATTCAGAACCCCAATTGGTTCTGGGACTCCATCTTGACCCCAAACCAAAACTTATAAACTGCCAGAAAAAGAGACTCAATGCTCCCTGTTGCTATCACCCCTCCCCCATGACCCCTGAACAGAAAAGACCTTCCTTACCCACCTGCACCCAAGGTCAATCCCGCTGGCTCTTGTTCCTTGTCCAAAACATACATGGGCTTCCATTTGGTGACAGTCACTGCTGTGCCCCCCGACGGGCAGCCTGGTTGGCCGTTCCTGTCAATAAACTTTCATACTGAGTGTGAGACCCTGTCTCGAGTAGTCTTTGAGCTTTCTGTCCCAACATCTTGGTTCCAGGACGCGGATCAGGTGCATCTCACCATCGACCCTGCTGTCCCTCAGGGATCCCAGCTGCTGTGGTGACACCCGCAGGAGTGTCCTTCAGTGGAGTGCTTCAGGCACTCATCCAACTCTGGCCACTGGTCCCCCACAGGCTCTTCCCTGTGAGTCTCCTTTTTGGGGTCTAGTTCCTCTCTCTCTCTCTCTCTCTCTCTCTCTCTCTCTCTCTCTCTCTCTCTCCCTCTCCCTCTCTCTCTCTCTCTCTCTCTCTCTCTCTCTCTCTCTCCCAGCACTGGATCTAGATCTCTAGTCCACTAGAACGGGGTTCCACTGGGGTCAGTCTGGAACTCCCGGCGATGGTGACGGCCCTTCCTGGGCAGACCCCTCTCCTCTTGTCTCTGGGATCTGGAGACTCCAAGGACGCTGGGCTCTGCATCCCCCAGTACTCAGGCTCCCCAAGGGAGGAAGTCCACCCAGCATCCTCCCTGACTCCCGTTGGGACGTCTGCTAACTCACCCTAAGCTTCTCCATTGGGCCCAGACCTGAAGGAACCAAGCATGGCCCAATGTGATTCAGACAATGGCTCCAAATGGCCACCTAAAGCTCTTTGGACCCTGACATTCTTGGGGACTAACATAACTTCTTAGAGTCTTTTGTTCTCCACTAATTATCCCTAAGTTCTCAGGCACCTTACACCCCCTGGGCAGGAGGAAGGACCCCCCAGTGAGACACTGTAGATGTCTCTGTGTCATATCAGGCCTTTGGATGGTGTTCTGGATACTTATATGATGTTTAAATATAGGAAAGAGACTCTGTATTGCAGACTTGTACTCAGTTATGTGATGAGGAGACTGCACGGGCAGGCACTGAGTCGGAGGTCCCAAAGGGCACTGCATCCATGTGCAGGACAAGGAACCAGGAGAAAGGGTCTGACCAAAAAGAGATCAAAGGAAGTTCTAGGTGGGGAAGTATGTTTTAGAACAGAAAATTGGAAGGTAAAAAGTGAACCCAGGCGATTATCAAAGATTTACAATGAAAAATTTTTGCAGCTTTTTCAGTATATTGGGTTTGTCCTGCCAGCACCTAAAGCTAGTTAGTAAATGCTGTTTCTTCTTGCTACTGCTTAGAAGTACTTGCACCAGGTACAAACAACTGAGAGATCACTGAGCACTGAATGTGTATGTAAGATTCAAGCAGCTAGCACAAACCGTGTTTGATTTGCAGCTCTATATTCACCCCTGGTATAGTGCAAAATGAAGTGAAACCTGAAAATTCAAACTGTGTCTGTCTGCAAATCACTGAATCCCGATAAGCAAACTTGGAGAATAAAGTTTGTTTGGTGAAAGGATGAATCCAGCCAAGTATCAAAAAGATCCACAAAAAGCATTTTGTCTGATAAAGTAATATTGTGGTGCTAAAGTTCAAGGTGAGAGGACAAAACTGAGGATGTAAGCAAAGTGCAATGTCTGAGTCAGTAACTGAGGTCTACAGAAGGTAAATCTCCAAAGGATTTGGTTTCACTGGCTTTAATGAGCACAGACAGTTATTTAAACTTTAATGTACTGATACGAAGCAAAGTCCAAAACATTGGTCTGCTCCTATCTATCCAAGTCATATCCTGAATATGTATTTGTTAGGTTTCCTTACTTAGGGAGACTAAGTCTTAAAGGATTTAGGGTTTGTACCTGTTTGAAAGTCTTAAATGATTACTATATCTGTCTAAGCCTTGTCTCAGGGTTGGGTGACTTTATAAAATGGAAGTTCATGTAAGTCTACCATCTAGATAACCAATAAGTACTTGCCCATGGTTATGAAGGGGCCATCCTATCATTAGAAGATCTGTCTTATATCTGTTCATTTGACTGAGTCAGTTCTGATCATTAACACTCTTCCTAAATGTAGAAGAGATTTTTGTTAACCTAGGAAGACCTATGATCATTGTTATCATACACGATGGATTTTACATCATACATGAAAAGTCAAACTTAGTTAAACGAAAAGCTTATGAGAACACTTTGCCATGTTGGTATTCTCCAAACTAAAATTACCTGTAGCAAAAGTCTCAAGTTTGTATAAAAATAACAAATTGGGTTGATATTTATTCATGTCATTTAATGTTTTATTGCTGGATAAAGTAACCTCTTGTCAATAAGTTATGTATACAATGTTGTGTTACTCTTCACACTAAAATTTAAATTCAAACACATTTTTAAAAGATAATGAGGAGGGCCTCATCTGTTTAAAAGTAATATTGTAAAACATAAAAACATGTTACCACTTTTCAACACAAAAGGAAAGTTAAATGTTCTCTCAGCCTTTTTTTGATTCAAGTTTTAAATGGAATGTTATATTGTGTTAAGTTATGTTCACATAGACTCAGGAAACAGTGAATGCAAACCTTGTAAAATGACATTTAAGGAAGAGACAAAGATCAACTTCAGAAGTAGAACACTTTACCTAAGATTTATAAAAAAGGTCCACCTCCCTGAGATAAGGCTCTGCCTCCTACCTTACTACATGTTACAATGGCTCCAAGATAGGCCACGTCAGCTCATTTAAGTTACATTCAGAAGACTGATGGTTTTTTTAAATTTATTTTTAGCTTTGTTGGACACAATACCTTTACTCATTTATTTTTAGGTGGTGCTGAGGATCGAACCCAGGTCTTGCACGTGCGAGGCAAGCGCTCTACGGCTGAGCCACAGCCCCAGCCCAAGATTGATGTTTATTGTAAAGATTCTGTAACCTCAAACAGGGACGTAAAGTATTACTAAGCCAAAATTCAAGATAGCTCTTACACAAACTCAATATATTTTTACTCTTGTTAATTTCATTTTGTATTTTCCTTGTAAAGTTTATAACTGTTGGCTGTTAATGTTTTGCAGAGGTACTGCTTCAAGAACACACACCCTGGGTTAATTTAAGCTAATAAGCCATCACTTAGAGGACGGAGAGGATATAAGGCTGACTTCTGGTACTGATACAGACCCCAGTTAAACACAAGGGGTCAATGACTGCGAGGTCATGGACATTGAACCTAAGGCCCAGTGCTGTTACTCTAAGGCTGGTGCGACTGGCGTGCTGGAAGTCTAAGATCAGGCCTTAGAGATTGAGGCTAAGCAAAAGGGCCAAGAAGAGCAACAGTGGGCTCTGCCCCTGAGTCAGCCAACCCAGGGAACAAGGGGACTTCCTAAGAGCTTGACAACGCTGAGCCACAGGAGCCCCTGGTCAGGAGACTAGTGCGACCCTGGAGAAGGGAAAGACAATCTGGGCACCGGCTGGGAAGGCAGGGTCACTGGAGGAGGGGACACCCTGATGCTTCTAAGGAAAGCCACCTCATCAAGGAAACCCTAGGTAGCCGATGGCCCTGAAGAGCTAAGAAGCTGCTCCCCCAGAGTGACCCCTGTGGGAACTCCGCTGACTCTTAGCGACAGACAGGAACCAGGTCGACTGCCACCTGGGTCTTACACCCCTAGTAAAGGCAGCGGTGGCCACAGTCCAGCCACTCCTGGTCCCGTTAGAGGAACAACAACAATTCTCTTCCCTGAAACTGAAGGTGGACACTATGTCAGTCCCGCGGCCCCGATGTCCCCGACTTCTGAGGGCCTCATGCTTCGGGAGGCTCATAAACTGGCCTCTATATCTTGACTTTTCTTACTTCTCAAACTGACATTTTACCCCACAACCCATCTCTGTCCACTCCAATAACAACACACACCTGACCAGAGGGCCACATGGTTCCTTCCTCTAGGGTGAGACCATGCCCGGGTCAACACAGGAGCCGAGGGTTAGGAGCCTCCCGTCACCGTGAAGACAGTCAGCACAGGTGACTATGGGTATCCAGCAGGTCACTGAGGAGGGCTCACTTTTCAAACTTGGGCAGACTCCCTGGACGCCATGGCCCTCCCCCATCGATGGCTGGCAAAGAGGGAGACACGGCTGCACAAATAGTTAAAGGGTCACTCCTCCTGGGGGGCCTAGGGTGCTCCTGGCCTGGGCAGCCCCCATCGGGCCTTACGGGGGACCCCTTAGTCCTCCTTACAGGTCCTTGCACTTTCAGTGGCCTCCTCAATGTCCTGATGGACCTCAGGACGCAGATCTTCCCCAATCGAATGGTCAACGAAATGGTCCTGGTGACTCCAGGGGACCCAACCTGAAAACGATTGCAGAGTGACCACCTGGTGACTTCTAATCTCCTTAAATGCCATGACCCCTCGGTCGTCATAAAACAAAAGGGGGGATAACGGGGTGTCCTAGACATTCAGAACTCCATTATGTTCTGGGACCCCATCTGGACCCCAGACCAAAACTAATAAACTGCCAGGAAAAAACCTCAGACCCCTGTTTTTGTAAACCACCCGCCAAGGCCCCGGAACAGAAAAGACCTCTGTGACCCAACCACCTGCGGCCAAGGTCCATTCAGCTCGCTCTTGTTCTTGTCCAAGGATATGCCATCTTCCATTCAGGTGACAGTGGCTGGGCACCACCCGCGGGCGCCTGGAGGACTCCTGTCAATAGACTTGCTCACTGAGCTTGAGGCCCTGTCTCAGAGATTTCCTTGAGGTTTTGTGCCAACAACTGCAGTTCATGGTTTTTTGCTTTTTTCTGTTTTGAGAGGTTTGTGTGTGTGAGTGGGTGTGCGTGTGGGGACGTGTGCTCACACTGTGCGGATAGGTAATGCACACCCATAGGATGGAATTTCACTTCCCCTAACTGCCCTCCTCTGGGCCTGATGGCTCCTCTCACTGCCTTTAAATCCGGGCCTCCCAGGGTGACGGACTGTGAGGCCCTGCATGGTCACAGAGGCAGCCGGGGGTTTGCACATGAGCGTCCCCCTAGAACTCTCAGCTGGGCTGGGCCCGACACGCATGGCCTCCTGGGGTCCTCCTGCTCTTTCCCTAGGGTCACTGTCCCTTGTGACAGGAGACCTCCCATCAGCTCTGCCCTCCCAGCACTGAAGGTCGCTGGGATGAGTCTTGCTAGTCCTGCAGGATGGTTCCAGCTCTGGCTCTGATGCCCCAGCCTGTCCTCTCAGGGGGCTGGACCTCAGATGGCAGCACCACAGCTGGCAGGAACTCCAGGAATCAGGACAGGGCTGTCACTTAGAGACCCTGTGCCTCCTGGTGGCCTTCTAGGACAGGATCCACTGGCAGGGCTGAACTGCCCCCTGGGGTGGCCCTCTGCACCCTGCCCCGGCCTCTGGACACCTCACACCCCTCCTGCTGAGGTCTGAGGATGCTGTGTCCACTCTCACTCCAGCTGCCCCTGCCGTCTCCCTGTGCCTGCTCCTCCTCTCTCTGGTGCATTAGCAGCCTGGGACTCGGGGCACCCCAACCCCTGCCCCTCCTACCTGAACTAGGTCATCTGCAACTGCCTGTCCGCAGTGGGGTTCACGCTCACGCACGAGTGGGCAGGACCTCAGCGTATCTTTCCAGGACACAGCACCGCAGCACGTCCTGGTCATCGGCAGCTGTGGGGCTCCTGCCCGCGTCTTCCCCATTCTGGAAGAAGACGACTCAGGAGAGCAGGAAGCGTTTCCTCCTGCTGATGTACGGGGTGAGGAAGCCAAAGGGGAGGGAGGCCAGGCCTTGGGTCTGCAGCAGGCCTTCTCCACTCCATGGTGACGGATTCCCTGGGGGAAGAGGACCGTCCAACGCAGCATGTCCTGAAGCCCAGGACAGAGTAAAGGTCACCAAGTGCCCCTGGCAGGATGGGGAAGAGACCCGGTGTTGGGCTCTGTGTCGGCCCCTCAGCCCACACGTCCCCCTGTCCAGAGGCACACATCACCAAGGCTCAGGTCACCTGTGCCCTAGGCCACACAGCACCGCAGCAATGCCCTGCAGCCGGTCTTCACAGGAAGGATTCCTAGGGGTCAGGAGGTGGGGACGGCCAGGTCCAGCTGCCGGCATTGTCCTCTCTGCTGCAAGATGTCACTCTTACTGCACAGGGTGGGAGGGAAGAGGTCCCCTCAGGACCATGTCCTCGTGAGGACGCCAGCCCCAGGCACAGGGACACGGCCCTGTGCTCAGTCACTCCCCCAAGTCCCCCCCCCCCATGGTGACCACTTACCACGTGGGTTTGGAGGGACCTTAAATATTAAGACCCCACATGTCCTGCCTGTGTCCACTGCTACATCTGGGCCTAGTTCTGTGTAGAGAAAGAGCCCCACAGAAAGTGACACTGCAGGGGACCCCTCCAGGCTGCTCGTCACCCATGCTCAGGACAGCAGCCACACCCGGCAGGCGAGGTCACCCTGGAGCAGCTCACTGCCACATCAGGTGGGCTCCTGTCCTCACCCAGGGGTGGCATGGCCGCCTGACCCCTCCACTGAGGGGCAGCTGGGGACCCTTTAAGTTAGCGGGACATTCTGGGTCCTCACACAGGAGCTGTGGGCTGTCCCACCCATGCTCAGCCCAGGAAGGGGACGTGCTGCCACCTCCTGGTGGACCTGCTCTGTGCATCAGGACCCCCAGGTGGCTGCAGGTCACCCACAGCACCCAGCCAGGCCTCCAGCTGCTCCCAGGTTGTGTTTACAGCAATGTTGGCGGCCCTGGCTACCTCTGTGTGGGGGTTTGGAGAGGGACTTCCTGGTGTCCTCCCCCACCCAGGGGACAGACCTGTAGTGCTGCTGTCTGGGACAGAGGACAGTTCCCTGGGACAGCTCTGCCTGCCCCTGTCCTGGTGGGTGGGATTCTATCTTAAGTCATTTGACTCTTAAGAGCCCGACTCCTGTCACACGGTGACTCTATCTGGATTTGAGTGGGACTCTCTCCCCAGGGCTGATTCCTGAGCCCCAGGACCCTTCTCCTCCTGCTAACCAGCCAGCACCAGCAGCCTCTCTTGGTTACCTAGGCCAGCCTCCCTCTCCACAGACGTGCTGGGACGTCACAGCCCCCCATTCTCGCCCCACCAGGCGGCTGCTGCCTGGCTCCTGGTCTCCCGGATGTTGGCATCACAATTTTATTGAAATGCACAACTAATTGGGAGAACAATTATCATGAACTTTATGTGAAGGCAGCGTAGGTGCCCGGTGCACACTGAGGCCAGCCTGGTTGTGGCACAGTGGGCTCCCCGGCCCTCATGACGTCCCACCCACGGCTTCCCACCCATATCCAGGAGGAAGACTGGCACCAACAGTTGGCTGAAGGGAGTGTGCACCCCACGGTAACTAGCAAAGGAACAACTAGGACGCTGTTCATTTCACAGAGCAATGGACCAGCACCATCCGGCTGTCCCGCCAACACCAGGTGCCAATGTCAAGCAATGGTGTCTCTGGGGAACCAAGAGTGACACCTGGTGAAGTTCAGGGACTCTGGGCCCACGGGGTGCCACATGTGAGCGTGGACTCCTCTTGGGAAGTCGGGCATCTTTCGCTCTTCTGTTCAGTTACTACAAACCCATGCTGAGAGAGAGAGAATCAAGACTTGATATCAGGAGGGGACTGTGGTCATTAATATTTAATGATGTTTCACAGGATCGTGGGACAGAGACTGAGGGCAAGAAACACGTGGGGCGTCCTGGGCTGTGGGTGCACCCAGGGTCCTGGGGTGAGAGGAGGAGGGGGCAAGGCATGCTCTACCCCTACCTCCTGGAGGAGGATCCCACGCCTCAGTCCAGACATTTCCCTTGGAAGCCACATCCACCCAGCGTCCAGCCAGCCCTCCTGATGCACACCCGACTTCCTCCCGACTCCTGGGAGCATCAGGTGTGTTTCCCCAGCTCCGTTTTGCAGGGAGATGCACTGCTCCCTCCATGTCCACCTCCTGCCTGCATCTTGGGTCCCTCTCTCGCTGTGCCGAGTCCCAAACAGCAGGATCCCGAGGACCAGCAGGACCAAGCCAGCCAGGCCCATGCGGATGACGTTCTCCACGGTGTGGTCCCTGTGGGGTGAGGCTGCAATGGGGACCAAGGGGTCACGGAGGTCAGTGCAGACCCAGGTCACCCCAGGGACCCCTCAGGTCCACAGATCGCCCACCTATCTTGATGGGACTGACCCCTGAGCACAGCCCATAACCCAGTGCCCTTACTCACCAGTGCTGGGGTCTGACAGGTTGTGGGAGGGGCTGGTGGCACCAGCTGCTTCTAAGAAACAGGAAAACAGCAAGGGGGTGAAGGGTTCAGAGAGCTGAGCCAGCACCCCTGGGTCTGCTCACTGCCTCCACCGCCCATGGCCACTAGGTGGTCCACCCCAGGGTCACAGATACACATGCAGCTTAAATGTGTATGTTCCCAAATGACATGTGCTCCTACAGCGTGTAGATATCTAAATATTGGTGTATGAGTAGATTCCTAGGTTTGTACATGAAATGAGAACAATGTGACTTAGAAACCCATAAATAAACCTTCCATTTTCCCAGAGTTAATCATGCTTCACTAATAAATAAGAAGATGAGGTCCAGAAATGAAACCAAGAATCAATAAGTAGAACGGCATCAAATTTAAAAGCTTCCCATGAGGTAAACAGTGAAGAGCACGAAGAGAGCCTACGGAGTGCGGCAGAGTCTTCCCACTGCTCCTTCAGCTGGGCTTCAGCCTCCAGAGTGTAGGGAGACCCCAAAGGCTTGAACCAGACAGACACGTGGAGCCGCCAAAAAACGGAGCAGGCACCTGTGACAGTGAGAAACGCAAAGGGACAGAAGTCTATGAATAAAAGGCTCAATGACTCCAGAAATCAGGAAGATCCTAGTAAGCTCCACTGAGATTCCCCTCGCTGCAGACAGAAGGCCGTGTGAGGAGCGCAATGGTGATCCTGCTGGGAGGAGGGTAAAGTGCACTCCACATTGTTGTGGGGCCGAATCAGGACGACCACTTTGTACAGTCTGTGGAGTAGCCTCCAGCTAGAAGGGACCCGTGTGACCACGTCACGGGATGGAGCAGCCCAGGGGCCCGTCCACAGCTGAATGGACAAAGAAAATGCAGCATCATATACAGGAGCTCCCCTCAGTCGTAAGGAAGAGGAAATTCTGTCAGTGGCTGGTGAACGGGTGGGAGGGGAGAAGTGATGTGAATGAACGAAGCCTGACTCAGAAAATCAAATAAAACCTGGTCTCTCCCCCGTGGGAGCTAGAGTTACAAAGGGGGAGAAGGGAGACCCATAAACACAGAAGGGAGACCAGTTGCCGTGAGGGAGGGCACTGGTGGAGGGCAGGAGGGACAGGAAGAGGGGGGAGGGGAAGGAATGGGCCACATCATGCAGGTACTCAGGACCTGACCAAGGGGGTCTCACCTTGTGCAGATCCATGAAGAGTGACTACAGAGCTCTGAAGGCACAGGAGGGGGAGCAGGGAGCAGCAGGTGCGAGGGGGAGGGAGGGGGGAGAGGGGGTCCTGGTCCTGAAGGGCAGCGCTTTACCGTCCACCCTTACCGTCCACCCCTAGGCCCGGTCAGAGGGAGCTCCAGCAGACGGCCCAGCGAGGGTACACACCACAACAGAGTGAGCAAGGCCCACCTCACCTGCAGGGGCATCAGGGAGCATCCTAGAAAGTAACAGCAGAGGACGTCCACACCCAGGTCAGTCCCTTTACCTCCTTGTCAACCATCTTAGAAGATGGGAAGGAAGCAAAGAACCGACTCATGAATCAATAAAGCAGAAACTTTGCTCAGAGTGGCCAAGGATGGACACATTGTTCTGAGTGGCCGTGAAGAGACACATTGTAGGAGTAAGACGACAAAGAAGGTCGGATTCTCAACGTTTGAGGCTGAGGCAATGCTAACAAGAAGTCGTCGGTGTTGGACCTTAGGTTCTGTGCAGAAAGAGATCGCAGCTGTTCACAAATGAAAAGAGAAAGGAAGGAAGTGGGTGAAACAGAGGCCCTCCAAATCACAAGGGAAGACGGGAGGGTGGGCGAGAGGAGCCGAGGGGGACAAAGGAACCGAGAAACATGACCAGAGTCAGAGCCGGCCTCAGCACCATGGTGACCTGGACTTCATGGATGGGTCTCTCCAGTTAAAAACATGGAGGGTCTAGGTGGACCACAGCAAGGCCTGAGTGTGTGCTGTGTACAGGACACTCGCCTCTCCTGAGGACACAAGGGGTGACACCAGGCATGACCGTGGTGTCCCCACAAACAGGAGCCACGGAAAGCAGGGACTGTCACCTCAGGGTTAGAATTCAGACTTCAAAATAGAAGGGGTAGAAAGGGACAGAATGACCACTGCCACAGCCCAGGGGTCTCTTCCACAAGATGCGGTTGTGGAAATACCTCTCAACCGCGGAGCACCCTTCCCTGTGAGGGAAACATGGCCAGAGCAAGGCGAGACCCTGAGTGGTAAGAAGAGGGGAGTCCAAGCCCTGTCCTACAATGGACTGGTCATCTGGGCAGAAAGCAGCCAACAAGCAGGGATTTCACGGAACCTCAGCCAGACGGACCTCTCTGCATTCACAGGATGCTTCACCCAACAGAGTGCACGTTCCTCTCAACTGCGCATGGCTGGTCTCCAGGAAGAGCATGTTGGGCCCCAAGGACAGCCTCAGAGATGGAACAGACAGAGGTCCCAGCACCAGCTGCTGCACACAGTGGGACAGCATGCGACCTCAGGTCAGGAGGAACTTGACGTTTTACAAATACAGGAACCAAACAGCAGGCTCTGAACAACCAGCAGTCAAGGAGGAATTGAAAAAGGGAAATCCAAGTCCTTCGAGAGAAACCCCAAATGGATGCCCAGCCTACGCAGCGGCATCTTGCATCTCAGAGGCGCTCACAGGACCAGCACCAAGGTCAGTCCTTGGACACGCCATCGGCCACCCACCTCAGGCACCAGAAAACAGGAGCAACCAAACCCACAATTAGTAATGGGAGGAAACTGACATCAGGGAGAGGCAGATGAGTCAGACAACGACCACCTGCACCCAGGGAAGGGTCAGGGCTTTGGGCAACACACTGGGCCCACCCTAGTAAGCTACGCAGGGAAACAGCGGACACTCAACCCATGCCAATGGGCTGTGCACAGGGGACCAGGAGGACCCCAGGATGCAAAGCCGAGACGTGCACCTGCAGGACGGCTCTCTCCCACACACGTGCACCTGCCCAGACTCAGTCAGGACCAATATGGGAGACGGGCTTGTCCTTGCTGAGGACCTGATTAGCCACGTGGACGTCCCCTTCAGATAACAGGACGGTCGGGATGGCTTCGCTGCCACCTCAAGACGTTAGAGAGCAGCTAGAGTGGCCTCTCCAGCTATTCCAGAAGAGAGGAGAGCAAACACCTCAGGCCATTCCCCGAGGCCAGCCTCACCCTGCTGCAGAGGCCACACAGTAAAAGGAGAGTGAGGAGCTGTGGGCCCAGGGTCCCCCAGGGAGCAGGTGCAGGACCTGCCCACGTCCCAGGTGGGCAGTGATTTGGGCCACAGGTGAGCTCGGCAGGGCCCTGCCAAAGGCCACCCCAGCCTGGGTCTGGTGGCCATAGGAGTGGGTGCTGGGGTGGACACCCTCAGGTTTTGATTCTGAGATGGAGACTCACTCAGGAGGGGACGGTGGGGTCTCTCTCCTATCCCCAGTCTCCGTCCTGCCTGCTCTGAGGGTCACCAGGTCTCCTTACATCCCTCCTGCCCCTAGTTCTGCCTGACCTTGAGCAGGGGACATGCCACATGGGGGTGCCCACTCTCTACCTCCTCTGGGGGCAGGACCCTCCCCGATCCTCCACTCTCCTTCCCTCTTGTCTTCATGTCACAGAGCTCTGTAGGGGACAGGGCCCAGAGTGACCCTTGGAGCTCACAGAGGATGGGGTCAGGGTCACTCACCTGAGACCTCCAGGTCCAGGGGGGCACTGGGCCGTGACAGCAGGTAGGGGGAGGAGCTGTGAGAGCCATAGCACCTGTAGGTCCCCCCGAGGGCTGAGGTCACAGCTCTCAAGGAGAACTCTGCCTGGTACCATGGGGCTCGGTACTCTGCTCTCAGACGCAGGGGGGGATCAGCTGCCCCCTCCTTGCACAGGAGGAAAGTGTCCATCTTGATCTGTGACTGACACAGCAGGGTCACGTTCTCCCCTGAGGACACTGTGGGACCTGGCTGCACTGAGAGGGAGGGTGTGACAGGGAGCTGTCCTAGAGAGAGGAAGGAGGGTGAGGGTGGCCCCAGCCTGTTCTGAGCTGAGACCTCCCCAGGGTCTCTCTCTGAGGACCCTGTGCTCTCTGTCTGTCTCCTTGTCTCTGATTCTTCCTGTCCCTGTGTCCCCTGTCTCTGTCCTCTCTGCGCCTCCCTGTCTCTCTCCCTCCTGAGACCCCACCTCACCCTGGCCATCACCTCCTGGGGCTCCCCAACAGGGCTGTGCAGGGTCTGGGTCCCTGACTGCACCCTCTGGGCTCCTCACCTGAGACCAGGATGTCCAGGGGGTCACTGGGGGCTGACCACTCAGAGGAGAGGCTGTGTCCACCGTAGCACCTGTACTGACCACCAGGGGATATTGCTGAGAGGCCCAGCCTGAAGTGGGCCTGATAGAGCTGCGCCTTGAGCTGTTGGGAACAGCATTCGGGGGTCCTGTCTCCCTCCTTGGACAGAGTGAATCTGCCGTAGGGGACTTCTGAGAGACACTCGGGCCTGTGCTGTTCATCCTTAAATTCTCAAGACGCAGGCCTGGGAATTGTGTTGTCCCCCAGAGCTGCAGTCTCTACAGGTGGGTGACAGTCCCTGGCCTGGTCAGTAGAGCTCTCTTTGATTTGAGCTTGGACCAGAGTGTTTTCGGAAGCGGCTCCTCATAAGAGACCCCTCCCTGCCTCCTGGGCTCCAGCCTCCTTCCAGGGGACGCTCTTCCCACCCGTGTCCTGCCTTCCACCTGAGGGACAATGATTGGGTCCACTCTGATTCTGGGGGCAAGCTGGCTTTATTTAAATGTCCATCTCTTGTCCCCTGCTGTGTGACCTTGAGCAGGGCCTTCCTTCCCCGAGAGCCCACGTGTGGACACACAGCTCTGCAAGTGCTGAGGGCCTCCTGGGTACATTGGACCCTCCCTCCCTGAAGGACGGGGCCGCGACCTTGCTCCAGGGGTCTCCCCTCAGACCCCCGTGCAGGGCTGACCACAGATCCCAGCCAGGGCCGCCAGGCGGACCCCGCCCTGAGAGGCTCCCAGGAGGGAAGGAAGAAGAGACCCTGTGAGGCCTTGTCTGTGGAGATCCCTCGAGACTCCGTCAGAAGGACCGTAGAACTGGCCAACAACTCAGAGAAGGGCAGGTGCGGAGTCGACGCAGCGCACACGCATCCTTCCCTGTCTGCGTCGCTGGGCATCCCGCCCGGGCTCAGGTGCGCTTGGCGGACCCTCTGCAGAGCCACGGCCCCATCCTGAGCAGGGACTGGTACACACCAACAGGAAGCTGTCCAAAGGGACATCAAGAGGACAACTCCACGCACAGTGGTGTCAGAAAGGAAAATGCGAGGACATTTAACACAGGACGTAAAACAGGTGTCCACTGAGAGCCTCAGAGTGCCCTGGCAGAACCAAAGAGGACACAGACGTCCAGAGGTGCCCAGGCCCAGGGACTGCAGAAAATGAGGGGGAAAGCCCACAGTTCCCAAAGCCATGGACAGAACGTGCTGTCCCCCGGGAATGCAAAGATTTATTTATTTATTTATTTTTATTAATTTTTATTGTTGGTTGCTCAAAACATTACATAGTTCTTGATATATCATATTTCACACTTTGATTCAAGTGGGATATGAACTCCCATTTTTACCCCGTATACAGATTGCAGAATCACATCAGTTGCACAACCATTGATTTACATATTGCCATTCTGGTGTCTGTTGTATTCTGCTGCCTTTCCTATCCTCTACTATCCCCCCTCCCCCCCTCCCCTCTCCTCTTCTCTCTCTACCCCCTCTACTGTAATTCATTTCTCCCCCGTATATTTTCCCCCTTTCCCCTCACTTCCTCTTGTATGTAATTTTGTATACCCCTGAGGGTCTCCTTCCATTTCCATGCAATTTCCCTTCTCTCTCCCTTTCCCTCCCACCTCTCATCCCTGTTTAATGTTAATCTTCTTCTCATGCTCTTCCTCCCTACTCTGTTAGTTACTTTCCTTATATCAAAGAAGACATTTGGCATTTGTATTTAAGGGATTGGCTAGCTTCACTTAGCATAATCTGCTCTAATGCCATCTATGATTTTGTCATTTTTTAATGCAGAGTAATACTCCATTGTGTATAAATGCCACATTTTTTTTTATCCATTCGTCTATTGAAGGGCATCTAGGTTGGTTCCACAGTCTTGCTATTGTGAATTGTGCTGCTATGAACATGTAGCAGTGTCCCTGTAGTATGCTCTTTTTAGGTCTTTAGGGAATAGACCGAGAAGGGGAATAGCTGGGTCAAATGGTGGTTCCATTCCCAATGAAAACTACAGAACCCTAAAGAGAGAAATAGAAGAAGATTTTTAGAAGATGGAAAAATATACCCTGTTCATGGATAGGTAGAACTAACATCATCAAAATGGTGATATTACCAAAAGTTCTCTACAGGTTTAATGCAATGCCAATCAAAATCCCAATGGCATTTCTTGTAGAAATAGAGAAAGCAATCATGAAATTCATATGGAAAAATAAAAGACCCAGAATAGCAAAAACAATGCTAAGCAGGAAGTGTGAATCAGGCGGTATAGCGATACCAGACTTCAAACTATACTACTCTAGTTTGAGTAAGTCCCATTTGTTGATTCTAGTTATTAACTCTTGTGCTATGGGTGTCCTATTGAGGAATTTGGAGCCCGACCCCACAGTATGTAGATCGTAGCCAACTTTTTCTTCTATCAGACGCCGTGTCTCTGATTTGATATCAAGCTCCTTGATCCACTTTGAGTTAACTTTTGTGCATGGCGAGAGAAAGGGATTCAGTTTCATTTTGTTGCATATGGATTTCCAGTTTTCCCAGCGCCATTTGTTGAAGCTGCTGTCCTTCCTACATTGGGCCTGGCCATCTAGCTGTGGTGGCTGCTGACACTGTGACAAAGTGGGCAGAGGACTCCCCCTCACAGCAGGGTTCGCTGTGCTCAGGGTGTGGATAGTCCCAACCATCTCTGTGCGCCTGTCCCTCCTGCACGGTGTAGACTCAGGGTGCGGCGCTTCACCTGCATTTTCCAGGCTGCTGGACGATGGCACAGATGTTCCGTCATTCTGTCTGAGGCTGTGGATAGGCCACTTCTGCCCCCCACCTGGGCCAGGTGCAACTGCCCTCTCTTTGCCGGGGTCACTGTGGCTAGATTTGTAAATGTCCTCAGTGTCGCCAAGATCAGGAAGGTCAGTGGACCAGAAAGAGGGACCAAGGGGACGGAGTGGGGAGAGGAGGGCAGGGGGAGGTGCTGGGGATCCAAATGGAAAAACCTGTCAAACACAGTCATGGATATGCCCAACAAACCCCTGCTGGGTGACCGTCATGTCCATCAGAAAGACAGACTGCAGGATTGCACTTGCTCATTCATCTTCCTTCTTTCTCTTTTTTCAACCTCACAAGGACCTGCTATTACCTGTGCTTTATTTGGAATAAGCTGACATTCTCTCTGTAAGTCTCCATAGGAAAACAGAGGTCCCTGGTTTAAAGACTGCTTCTCTCATTCATCTGCACATGTCTGTGCTCATGGCTGTGAATGCCCTGGGTTCAGGGTCATGGCTGTGAATGCCCAGGTTCAGGGACAGGGCTGTGCTCATGGCTGTGAATGCCCAGGTTCATGGTCATGGCTGTGCTCATGGCTGTGAATGCCCAGGTTCAGGATCATGGCTGTGCTCATGGCTGTGAATGTCCTGGGTTCAGGGTCATGGCTGTGCTCATGGCTGTGAATGCCCAGGTTCAGGGTCATGGCTGTGCTCATGGCTGTGAATGTCCAGGGTTCAGGGTCATGGCGTGCTCATGGCTGTGAATGCCCAGGTTCAGGGTCATGGCTGTGCTCATGGCTGTGAATGTCCAGGTTCAGGGACAGGGCTGTGCTCATGGCTGTGAATGCCCAGGTTCAGGGTCATGGCTGTGCTCATGGCTGTGAATGCCCAGGTTCAGGGTCATGGCTGTGCTCATGGCTGTGAATGTCCTGGTTCAGGGTCATGGCTGTGCTCATGGCTGTGAATGCCCAGGTTCAGGGTCATGGCTGTGCTCATGGCTGTGAATGCCCAGGTTTAGGGTCGTGGCTGTGCTCATGGCTGTGAATGTCCTGGTTCAGGGTCATGGCTGTGCTCATGGCTGTAAATGCCCAGGTTCAGGGTCATGGCTGTGCTCATTGCTGTGAATGCCCTGGATTCAGGGTCATGGCTGTGCTCATGGCTGTGAATGTCCAGGTTCAGGGTCATGGCTGTGCTCATGGCTGTGAATGCCCAGGTTTAGGGTCGTGGCTGTGCTCATGGCTGTGAATGTCCAGGTTCAGGGTCATGGCTGTGCTCATGGCTGTGAATGTCCAGGTTCAGGGTCATGGCTGTGCTCATGGCTGTGAATGCCCAGGTTTAGGGTCGTGGCTGTGCTCATGGCTGTGAATGTCCTGGTTCAGGGTCATGGCTGTGCTCATGGCTGTGAATGCCCAGGTTCAGGGTCATGGCTGTGCTCATGGCTGTGAATGTCCTGGGTTCAGGGTCATGGCTGTGCTCATGGCTGTGAATGCCCAGGTTCAGGGTCATGGCTGTGCTCATGGCTGTGAATGCCCAGGTTCAGGGTCATGGCTGTGCTCATGGCTGTGAATGTCCTGGGTTCAGGGTCATGGCTGTGCTCATGGCTGTGAATGCCCAGGTTCAGGGTCATGGCTGTGCTCATGGCTGTGAATGTCCTGGGTTCAGGGTCATGGCTGTGCTCATGGCTGTGAATGCCCTGGGTTCAGGGTCATGGCTGTGCTCATGGCTGTGAATGTCCAGGGTTCAGGGTCATGGCTGTGCTCATGGCTGTGAATGTCCTGGGTTCAGGGTCATGGCTGTGCTCATGGCTGTGAATGTCCTGGGTTCAGGGTCATGGCTGTGCTCATGGCTGTGAATGCCCAGGTTCAGGGTCATGGCTGTGCTCATGGCTGTGAATGTCCTGGGTTCAGGGTCATGGCTGTGCTCATGGCTGTGAATGCCCAGGTTCAGGGTCATGGCTGTGCTCATGGCTGTGAATGCCCAGGTTCAGGGTCACGGCTGTGCTCATGGCTGTGAATGTCCAGGTTCAGGGTCATGGCTGTGCTCATGGCTGTGAATGTCCTGGGTTCAGGGTCATGGCTGTGCTCATGGCTGTGAATGCCCTGGGTTCAGGGTCATGGCTGTGCTCATGGCTGTGAATGTCCAGGTTCAGGGTCATGGCTGTGCTCATGGCTGTGAATGTCCTGGGTTCAGGGTCATGGCTGTGCTCATGGCTGTGAATGCCCTGGGTTCAGGGTCATGGCTGTGCTCATGGCTGTGAATGTCCAGGGTTCAGGGTCATGGCTGTGCTCATGGCTGTGAATGTCCTGGGTTCAGGGTCATGGCTGTGCTCATGGCTGTGAATGTCCAGGTTCAGGGTCATGGCTGTGCTCATGGCTGTGAATGTCCTGGGTTCAGGGTCATGGCTGTGCTCATGGCTGTGAATGCCCTGGGTTCAGGGTCATGGCTGTGCTCATGGCTGTGAATGTCCAGGGTTCAGGGTCATGGCTGTGCTCATGGCTGTGAATGCCCTGGGTTCAGGGTCATGGCTGTGCTCATGGCTGTGAATGTCCTGGGTTCAGGGTCATGGCTGTGCTCATGGCTGTGAATGTCCAGGGTTCAGGGTCATGGCTGTGCTCATGGCTGTGAATGTCCTGGGTTCAGGGTCATGGCTGTGCTCATGGCTGTGAATGTCCTGGGTTCAGGGTCATGGCTGTGCTCATGGCTGTGAATGCCCTGGGTTCAGGGTCATGGCTGTGCTCATGGCTGTGAATGTCCAGGGTTCAGGGTCATGGCTGTGCTCATGGCTGTGAATGTCCTGGGTTCAGGGTCATGGCTGTGCT